>NC_090741.1:28408434-28503434 GCF_036898095.1 Palaemon carinicauda | reverse complement strand
ATAAAGTAATGGGATATGAAAATATCGAATTAAAATAATATAATATAATAGAATTTGAAAATATAAAAATAAAATTATATAATATAATGGAATACAAAAATATAGAAATAAAATAATATAACATAAGGGAATATGAAAATATAAAATTAAAATAATATAACATAATGGAATATGAAAATATAGAAATATAATAATATTACATAATGAAAAATGAAAATAAATAAATAAAATAATCTAACATAATGGATTATGAAAATATAAAGATAAAATAATATAACATGTTAGAATATGAAAATATAAAAAATAAAATGATATAACAATGGAATATGAAAATATGAAAATAAAAAAATATAACATAATAGAATATGAAAATATAGAAATAAAATAATATAACACAATGGAATATGAAAATATAGAAAGAAAATAATATAACGCTATTGAAAATAAAAAGATAAAAATATAAAATAATATAATATTATGGAATATGAAAATATAGAAATAAAATTATATGATATAACAGAATATGAAAATATAGAAATAAAATAATAATATAATGGAATATGAAATATATAGGAATAAATCTATATAATATGATGGAATATGAAAATATAAAAAATTGAAAAATATAGTATAATGGATTATGAAAATATGGAAATAATATATTATAATAAATTATGTAAATATAATGGAATATGAAACAATAAAAAATAAAATAATATATAATGGAATATGAAAATATAGAAATGAAATAATATAACAATTTAATATGAAAATATAGAAATAAAATAATATAACATAATGGATAATTAAAATGTAAAAAACTAAATTAATATAATACCATGGGTTATGAAAATAGAGAAATAAAATAATATAATATAATGGAATATGAAAATATAGAAATAAAATAAAATAATATAATGAATATGAATACAGAAAAACAAAATGATATAATGTAATGGAACATGATAATATAGAAATAAAATAATATAATATAATGTAATATGAAAATATAGAAATAGAATAATATATGTAATGTAACAAATTGGAATATGAAAATATCGAAATAATATAATATAATGGAATATGAAAATATATAAAAACAAGTAATGTAATATGATGAATATAAAAATATTGAAATAAAATAATATAATATAATGGAATATGAAAATATAGAAATAGAATAGTATAACATAATGGAAGATGAAAATGTAGAAATAAAATAATATAACATAATAGAATGTGAAAATATAGAAAAAAAATAATATAACAATGGAATATGAAAATGTAGAAATAAAATACTATAACATAATGAAATAAGAAAATGTAAAAATAAAATAATAAAACATAATGGAATATGAAAATATGAAAATAAATTAATATAACATAATAGAATATGAAAATATAGGAATAAATTAATGTCACGTCCGTGTGTGTGTTTTTATATGCTATTACATTATTTATTTTTATTTCAGTATATTATCAGTGTTAGAACTCATCTTTTTGTTCAGTGACCCCCACCCCCTTTGGTTGTTAACTATTGAACAACTGTTATTAACTTTTGTTTTGTTTACTTTTGGTTTGATCGAACTAAGGGTGTCAGCGACGGAGTTGTGGTGGGATTGCCGAGTGTTCAGGACGCGAGTTCGGGCAATATTTTCACCCCTGCAAGACGTATGCTGCAGCAATCCATATTATCTTAATTCAAGTTTGACTGCTTAGAGGATTTAGGAAGTGAGGAAAGTGTCACTCGCGATTGCTTTTCTTCTTGACGTCGGCACGTACACGTTTGCAAGGACGAGTAGCACGTGACTTACTCGTCCTTGCTTTTTGAATCCCTTCTCGGGCAAGGAGCGAACGTAGAGGTGGGGCTGACGTAGGACCCCAGCTCTGTAGGATTTGCATCCGTCGTACCTTGCCGTACCTCGCCGTACCTCGCCATGATCAAGGATCTTTGTGCTGCATTATACATTGGGGGTTGAATAGCCCGTGAGGAGCCAAGTAGGGAGCCATCCCATAGGTAAGAGCTTTTCCCCTTTTACGTGCAACCTCGAGTTTCTTAATTTGAGAGAATTAATTTCATTGGAGAGGGACATTACCCTCGTAGACGTCCTAAGTAGATTGTGGCTGACATACTGCGCTTGTATACTTGCTCAGGGATGAGTTGTATTGTTCTCCGCCGTTATAGGCGAGGCGTAAGGTTTGAGATATATATAGTAATGAATAGATGTATCTTGTCGTGATTCTCTTTCAGGGGAAATATTGCTAATTTTGTATATGTCTTGTGTGTAGTAATTATTTAGTTAGGTAGGTAGGATTAAGGTTTATTCATGTTTATGATTGTTTCTGGTTAGACTTAATGTATTGTCTTTGGGGCCCGCTCTAGTTGAGCAAATAATCTTGATTTTTAGTGATTAAGTTTTGGGTATTTATTTTTGTATGGAATTAAGTTTGTTCCTGTAGGATTAAGTATTTCCTTGTATATTTTCACATATGTTCATTTAAGTCTTTGAGATGATTTGGTACAAGGTTAATTTAGTTTTTAAGGTCTTAATCTTAAGGTATTAATTTGTTATTAAACTTTGTTCATTTTCTTAGTGTTTGACTGTTGCCTCCCCATTCTCTGTACTTGCATATTTACCACCAACTATCTCATTTAATATCCAACAAAGAATCTGGGTCACGGCCTACCCAAATCGGGTCGTGAAATTGTGGCGACCGTGACAGGATAGTTTGCGGGTGCATACAGAGATTGTGGTGGTGGAGCATCACAGAGGGTTCTGGTCATTGTTTGATATAAGTGTGTTTTTGTAAATTAGTTGTCGTCATAATGGAGGGTTTTTTTTTTTACCTAGGTGCCTTTTTAGGGTCCGTAGATTGTGCTCAGTATGTCCATGTACTGAATAAGAATTATTTGTGTCAATGTGCTCGGTGGTTCGGTCTAACTTTTAAGGCCTCCGCTACTTGTGCTCAGATACTGGAATTGGTAGTGTCAAAGGTGCCCTTGCCTGCTAGTGATGAAGAAGGAGTAACTTCCGATGTCAAGTCTGACTCAGTGTCTGATGGCATGTCCGAGGAGGAGAGAGGAGGATGTAAGTGTTAGTCCTGGTTTATCTTTATGTGAGGATTCGTCCCCGGTGAATCTCCTTTATGAGGGTCCAACTAATATTTCCTTAAAACCCAACATCTCTACTAATCCTTTTATTTCAGGAGGTAGGCAAGTAAACACCGTTAATCCTACTCCTTTTAACCAAAGTCCAAGAGGAGAGGAGTATCAATTAATTTGTAAGCGAGTAGACCTTTCAAAACTGGAGCACGAGGAGAGTGAAAGGGTCAGGAAACACGAGCTTGAGGTTATTAGGTTGAAATGTGAGTTGGCTAGGTGCCAAGCAGGGTCTCATCAAGTTAGTTCTCCTAATGTGTTGAGCCAGGAAAAATTTAATATCGGGGCTGCGTTGAAGTTAGTCCCTATTTTCGAGAAGAGTAACGTTCCCGAATTCTTTAAGGCCTTTGAAGGGGTTGCAACTCGTCTGGTTTGGATTCGAGAATTCTGGACAGTTATCATCCAGTGCAGACTGGTAGGGAAAGCTTTAAGAGTGTATAATACTTTGGAAAAAGGCATTGCCGGGACTATAATAAGGTAAAGTCTCTGGTACTTAAGGCGTACGATTTGGTACCTGAGGCTTATCGGTTCAATATGCTCGTGGAATATGTTCGTCTCAAGGAGGAACAATTTGACGACTGGGTGAAAAGTCGTCAGGTTGGGACTTTTTCCTCCTTGAGAGAGCTCGTGTGTCTTGAGGAATTCAAGAAGGTTTCTAGAAGGGAGCTGAAATACACCTAGAGGATGTGAAGGCTGTTAATCTTGCCAATGCGGCCCAAATTGCAGACGAGTTTGTTCTAACCCATAAGGCTGGGTCAAGTAGTTTTAGTTTTACTAATTCATCCTCTCTTCATTTCAGGCCTCCTAAAGTAACCAGCCCGGGTAGAAATTGGTCTAAGAATAATATCCCGGTTAATAAGAATTTTAATCAAACCTTGTCTTCTCCCCCTAATAAGCAGGTAACTCCTGGAAAAACAGGCACTTTTTGCGGGAACTGTATTTGGTGTAAGAAGCCGGGACATCATCAGGCTCAATGTTTTGCCCAGAAGAATTATTTAAGCCAGAACCCCACCAATCCCGCTAGTCGGTCTCCTGTATTAGCGGTAGCTAGAGTAGATGACTTGGGGTGTCGTACTAACCATGAGAACATCAGTAATCCCTCAGATCATGACATATCTTCCTCAGTAGATAAAACTAAACCTTCTTTGTGACCGTTTAATAAATATGTACCCGAAGGTAAGCTGAAGACGTCTTCTGGCTCATTAGATCTTAAGTTTCTAAGGGATACCGGGTCAGCTAGGTCCTTAGTATTAGCTAGGTCATTAATGAACATGTGCTCTCTTTCAGGTGAATATGTAGTCCTGGTGGATTCCCAGACACTTTAGTATCAGCGCCTATAATTCGGGTATAGTGGCCGTATTGAGCTGGCTGTGGTTGACAGTTTGCCAGTCCCAGGGATCGACGGCATTTTGGGAAATGATGTGGGAGCAGACACTCAAGGACATGAGGTGTTTCCCATTGTATCTATAGCTGATAGGCCAGTGACGGTAACTACTCGTGCTGCGGCTAAAAAAGCCACTGAAGTTGATCTAGACTCGGATATTAATTGTAGTAGTTTAAAAGTAGACATAGACGGGCCCGGGTCAGTAGCATGTAGAAATAGTTTAGAGTGTTTTATGATGTTGAATCCCGAGTGTGACCGATAATCCTTTATTCAAGCTCAGAAGGATGAATTTAATTTTGAGCTTGGAGGAACGGAGGACTTATCCAAGCCTAGGTTTGTGGTGTACGAGGGGCTGTTGTATCGTCTGAGCCGTCCGTTGACTAGGCCGGCGCTCTCGGCCTCTGGTAACGAACAAATGGTTGTTCCCACCAAGTATCGGGAGACTGCTTTGAGTTTGGCTCACGAAGATCCTTTTGCTGGCCACATTGGCATAGGTAAAACTTTTCAGAAGTTGGTCAAGAGATTTTGGCTGCCGGGGAGGGTGTCTTCGGTAAAGAAATATGTTGCCATTTGTGAAACCTGTCAGGTGATGGGGAAACCTAATCAAGGGGTTCCTAGGGCTCCCTTACATCCAATTCCTTCGTTAGGTGAACCATTTTCTGAATTAGTAGTTGATGTCGTTGGTCCATTGCCCCGTACTAAAACAGGATTCGTGTATGTGTTGACAATTATGGATAGGGCTTCCAGATACCCGGAAGCAATCCCTATGAGGAAGATAACATCCAGGGCAATATTTGACAAATTAATAGATTTTTTTTTCCAGGTTTGGTCTTCCTTGTAAGATTCAGTCTTACTGTGGCTCGAATTTCACAAGTAATATCTTAAGGAGTAAGTGTGCTGAATTGGCCATTCAGCACCTTACCAGTGTACCATATCACCCGGAAAGTCAGGGGGTGGTGGAAAGATTTCATCAGACACTTAAGTCAATGTTAAAAAAATATTGTTTTGAGCAAGGAGAGGAGTGGGATAAGGGTCTTCCTTATGCTCTCCTTGCTATCCGTAATCTTCCCAATTCATTCACAGGTGTCGCTCTGTTTGATTTGGTCTTTGGACACAGGATTCGTGGTCCATTAGAGATTTTTCATGAGTTTTGGGAGTCCAGGGAAGTGATTGATCAGAGCGTAAATGAAGTATTAGATAGCCTAAGAAGTAAGTTATCTGTGGCTGGGGAATTTGCCAAGGAGAATTTAACCTCTGCCTAGGGTAAAATGAAGGCCAAGTATGATAGGAAATGTAAGGTACGTTCTTTCGAACCAGATGATTTAGTCTTGGTTTTAGGTACATGTCTCGGTGACTTTCTCGAGCCCAAATTTGAGGGGCCTTGGAGGGTATTGAGGAAGTTATCCGAGGTCAATTATGAAATTGAAGTACCTGGTACTAGTAGGAAATGCCGTGTACTTCATATTAACCGTCTAAAATTTTATTCCTGTGGTAGTCTAGAACCCAAGAGGGTACCTTTGGAGTCTGTAGCTACTATTTTGGACTCTGTTGATTATTTTGAAGAGGATGAATTATGTCAGGTGTCTGAAGATGCTCTTAATACTAACTTTCAAAGTTTAGAGTTATTAGAATCAGGGTTGAAGCATCTGGAGGCACCTCAAAGAGAAAATATATTAAGTTTAATAATGTCTTTCCCTAATTTATGGCAGGATTCTCTAGGCCGGACTGGTCTTCTCCAACATGATTTAGATATTGGCGATGCCTTGCCAGTAAAGCAGAGTCTGTATCGACTGAACCCAGAGAAACGAGCCTTCGTCGAGAAGGAAATAAAATACATGTTGGAGCATGACCTCATCCAGCCCTCCATTAGTCCTTGGAGTTCTCCTGTGTTGTTAGTAAAGAAACCCGACGGTGAGTTTAGAATGTGTCGACTATAGAAAGGTCAACGTACATACTAAAAGTGATTCTTTTCCTCTTCCCAGAATTGACGACTGTCTCGATCAGATAGGGCCCTCCAAGTTCATTACTAAATTAGATTTGTTGAAGGGGTACTGGCAGGTTCCTTTATCTGATCGAGCCAGAGAAATTTCAGCTTTTGCCACTCCATTTGGGTTGTATGAGTGTAAAGTCATGCCTTTTGGATTGAAGAACGCCGCTTGTACCTTCCAAAGGCTGATGAATAGAATTATTTGTGGTTTAAATGGTGTTCAAATTTATATTGATGACTTGGTGGTCCACAGCGATGATTGGGAGACCCATGTGCGTCATTTGAAGCGGGTATTTGAGGTCTTAGTTGAGGCTGGTTTAGTAGTAAATTTGAAGAGATGTGATTTTGAGAAGGCCAAGGTTAGCTATTTAGGACATGAGGTAGGTCTTGGGCAGGTCACTCCTAAACGAGCTAACCTGGATGCCATAGTAGGTTTGAAGAGACCGTGTAATGTCAGAGAAGTACGTCGGGTTTTAGGAATGCTGGGGTTTTATAGGCAGTTTGTGTGAAACTTGCTCAGTCTCTGACGGACATGTTATAAAAGGGTCAAAAATTTATGTTGTCAGCGGATTGTGAGAAGGCTTTTCTCAAAATGAAAACTTTGTTGGTTTCCAATCCCATATTAACCTCCCCTAATTTTCAGGAGCCATTTATAATAGTTGTGGATATTAGTGACATGGGGATGGGTGGAGTTCTCTTTCAACGAGGTAAAAATGGTATAGTTTCTTACTACAGTCATAAGCTACTGGTGGCGGAAAGAAAGTACTCTACCATCGAGAAAGAAGCTCTAGCCCTGGTCCGCACCTTCGTACATTTCAAACCCTACGTCACCAATTTCTCCTTCCCAGTAGAAGTTTGGACGGACCACAACCCGTTAGTATTCATCAAGCGTATGAAGGGCGCTAATCAAAGGATTCTAAGGTGGGCTCTTGAGTTGCAAGAATTTCCTTTGGTTATTAAGCATGTTAGGGGAGTGGATGTAGGTCGGGATAACTCTGCTCTGTTACCTTGGTCCCGATCAAGCTCCTTGTGTTTTATGTAGTAATAAGTTTCTTTTGTCATTAATTAATCAGTATTTCTTTTTTTTTTGTTGCCCCGAATGTTTATTGTAGGAAGTCAGAGGACTTTGAGGGGAGGGCCAAAAGTTGACCGCTCCTCTGATTTTGGACAATTAGGTTTAGATTTATTGATGGTTAAAGTCTGCCTCTTATGTGAAAGTTTTTGGTCAATGTTTATTGGAGGTTCATGTTCAAAATGTAGCTTGATCCTCGTACTGGTACATTGTCAGGAGGTGGGTTGTATCTTATTCCTGGAAATGCGTAATTCTATTTTTCATAGTGATTATTTACTAGTTTTAATTTAGTATTGGTTTAGTTGTAAGATAACCTTTATTTCTGTGTTGAGTAAGGTAATTTTCTTAAAATTTGTCTGTCATTGTTTGTTATTTACTTGCCTAAAAATTGTATTCTATTTGAATAAATTTTTTTTTTTTTTTGAAGGAGGGAGGTGTCACGTCCGTGTGTGTGTTTTTATATGCTTTTACATTATTTATTTTTATTTCAGTATATTATCAGTGCTAAAACTCATCTTTTTGTACAGTGACCCCCACCCCCTTTAGTTGTTGTTAACTATTGAACAACTGTTATTAACTTTTGTTTTGTTTACTTTTAGTTGGATCGAACTAAGGGTGTCAGCGACGGAGTTGTGGTGGGATTGCCGAGTGTTCGGGACGTGAGTTCGGGCAATATTATCTCCCCTACAAGACGTACGCTGCAGCGATCCATATTATCTTAATTCAAGTTTGACTGCTTTGAGGATTTAGCGAGTGAGGAAAGTGTAACTCGCGATTGCTTTTCTTCTTGACGTCGGCACGTACACGTTTACTGGCAAACACGTAAGTCACGTGCGACTCGTCCTTGCTTTTTGTATCCCCTCTCGTACAAGGAGCGCACGTAGAGGTGGGCTGACGTAGGACCCCAGCTCTGTAGGATTTGCATCCGTCGTTCCTTGCCGTACCTCGCCGTACCTCGCCATCATCAAGGATCTCTGTGCTACATTATACGTTGGGGGTTGAATAGCCCGTGAGGAGCCAAGTAGGGAGCCATCCCATAGGCATGAGGTTTTCCCCTTTTACGTGCAACCTCGAGTTTCTTCGTTTGAGAGAATTAATTTCATTGGAGAGGGACATTGCCCTCGTAGACGTCTTAAGTTGATTGTGGCTGACATACTGCGCTTTTATACTTGCTCAGAGACGAGTTGTGTTGGTCTCTGCCGTTATAGGCGAGGCGCAAGGTTTGAGATATATATAGTAATGAATTGAAGTATCTTGTTGTGATTCTCTTTCAGGGGAAATATCGCTAATTTTGTATATGTCTTGTGTGTAGTGACTATTTAGTTAGGTAGGTAGGATTAAAGTTTATTCATGTTTATGATTGTTTCTGGTTAGACTTAAGGTATTGTCTTTGGGGCCTGCTCTAGTTGAGCACATAATCTTGATGTTTAGTGATTAAGTTTTGGGTATTTTTTTTTGCATGGAATTAAGTTTGTTTCTGTAGGATTAAGTATTTCCTTGTACATTTTCATATATGTTCATTTAAGTCTTTGAGATGACTTGGAACAAGGTAAGTTTAGTTTTTAAGGTCTTAGTCTTAAGGTATTAATTTGTTATTAAACTTTGTTCATTTTCTTGGTGTTTGACTGTTGCCTCCCCATTCTCAGTACTTGCATATTTACCGCCAACTATCTCATTTAATATCCAACAAAGAATCTGGGTCACGGCCTACCCAAATCGGGTCATGACAATCAATATAACATAATGGAATATGAAAATAAAGATATAAAATTATATGACATAATGGAAATGAAAATATAACAATAAAAAAATATAATATAATGGAATATGAAAATATAGAAATAAAATAATATAACATAATAGAATATGAAAATATAGAAATGAAATAATATAATATAATAGAATATGAAAATATAGAAATAAAGTAATATAACATACTGGAATATGAAAATATAGAAATAAAATAATATAACATAATCGAATATGAAAATATGGAAAGAAAATAATATAATATAATGAAATATTAAAATATGAAAAATAAAATATTATACAATAATGGAATATGAAAATATAGAAATAAATTAATATAACGTAATGGAATATGAAAATATAGAAATAAAATAATATAATACAATGGAATATGAAAATATAAAAATAAAATATGATATAATGGAATATGAAAATATGGAAATAAAATAATATAATATAATGGAATATGAAAATATAAAAATGAAATAATATAATATAATGAAACATGAAAATATAAAAATAAAATAATGTAACTTAATGGAATATGAAAATATAGAAATAAATTAATATAACATAATGGAATATGAAAATATAGAAATAAGATAATATAACGTAATGGAATATGAAAATATAAAAAATATAATATAACATAATGAAATAAGAAAATATAGAAATAAAATAATATAACATAATGAAAGATGAAAATATAGAAACAAAATAATATAAAATAATAGCATATGAATATATAGAAATAAAATAATATAACATAATGGAATATGAAAATGTAGAAATAAAATAATATAACCTAATGGAATATGAATATGTAAAAATTAAATAATATAACATAATGGAATATGAAAATATAAAAATAAATTATTATAACATAATTGAATATGAAAATATAGAGAAAAAATTAATATAACATAATGGAATATGAAAATATAGAAAGGAAATTATATGACAATAGAATAATAAAATATAAAAATAAAATGATATAACATAATAGAATATGAAAATATAGAAATAAAAAAATATAACAAAATGGAATATAAAACTATAAAAATCAAATAATATAACATAATGGAACATAAAAATATCGAAATAAAATATAACAAATTGGAATATGAAAATATGGAAAGAAAATAATATAACATAATGAAATATGAATATATAGAAATAAAATAATATAACATAATGGAATATTAAAATATAAAAATATATAATATAATATAATGGATCATGAAAATATAGCAAATAAAGTTATATAATATAAAAGAATATGAAAATATAAAAAATAAAATATATTATCAAGGAATATGTAAAGATAGATATAAAATAATATAATATAATGGAATATGAAAGTATAAAAAATTTGAAAATATAATATAATGGAATAAGAAAGTATAGAAATAGAATAATATAATAAAATGGACTATTAAAGTATAAAAGTAAAATAATACAATATAATGGAATATGGAAATATAGATATAAAAAATATAACATAATGGAATATGAATATATGAAAATCAAATAATATAATATAATGGAATATAATATAGAAATAAATTAATATAACATAATGGAAAATGAAAATGTAGAAATAAATTAATATAACATAATGGAATATGAAAATATGGAAATAAAAAAAATTAACATAATTGAATATGAAAATGTAGAAATAAAATATAACATAATGGAATAAGAAAATAGAAAAATTAAATAATATAATATTATGGAATATGAAAATAAAGAAATAAAAAAATATAATATAATGAAATATGAAAATATAAAAAATGAAATAATATAATATAATTTAATATGAAAATATAGAAATAAAATAATATAATTTAATGGAATATGAAAATATGGAAATAGAATATCATAATATAATGGAATATGAATATATAGAAATGAAATAATAGAATATAGAATATGAAAATATAAAAATAAAATAATATATAATGGAATATGAAAATAGAAAAAAGAAAATAATATAATATAATGAATATAAAAATGTTATAACACAATGGAATATGAAAATATGGAAAGAAAATAATATAACATAATGAAATATGAAAATATAGAAATAAAATAATATAACATAATGGAATATTAAAATATAAAAATATATAATATAATATAATGGATCATGAAAAAATAGCAAATAAAGTTATATAATATAATAGAATATGAAAATATAAAAAAAAATATATTATAATGGAATATGTAGAGAGAGATATAAAATAATATAATATAATGGAATATGAAAGTATAAAAAATTAGATAATATAATATAATGGAATAAGAAAGTATAGAAATAGAATCCTATAATAAAATGGACTATTAAAGTATAAAAGTAAAATAATATAATATAATGGAATATGGAAATATAGATATAAAAAATATAACATAATGGAATATGAATATATGAAAATTAAATAATGTAATATAATGGAATATAATATAGAAATAAATTAATATAACATAATGGAATATGAAAAATGTAGAAATAAATTAATATAACATAATGGAATATGAAAATATGGAAATAAAAAAAATTAACATAATTGAATATGAAAATGTAGAAATAAAATATAACATAATGGAATAAGAAAATAGAAAAAATTTAATAATATAATATTATGGAATATGAAAATAAAGAAATAAAAAAATATAATATAATGAAATATGAAAATATAAAAAATGAAATCATATAATATAATTTAATATGAAAATATAGAAATAAAATAATATAATTTAATGGAATATGAAAATATGGAAATAGAATATCATAATATAATGGAATATGAATATAGAGAAATGAAATAATAGAATATAGAATATGAAAACATAAAAATAAAATAATATATAATGGAATATGAAAATAGAAAAAATAAAATAATATAATATAATGAATATAAAAATGTTGAAATAATAGAATTTAATATAATGGAAAATGAAAATATAAAAATAAAATAATATAACATAATGGAAGAAGAAATTGGAAAAATAAAATAATATAACAATAGAATAGGAAAAAAAAATAATATAATATAACATAATAGAATATGAAAATGTAGAAAAAAAAATTTAACATAATGGAATATGAAAATGTGAAAATAAAATAATATAACATAACGAAATATGAAGATATGGAAATGAATTTATATAACATAATGGAATATGAAAATAAAGAAAAAAAATTGACATAATGGAATGTGAAAAGATAAAAATAAAATAATATAACATAATAGAATATGAAAATATAGAAATAAAATAATATAACATAATGGATCATGAAGATATAAAAATAGATTAATATAACACAATGGAATATTGAACTAGAAAAATAAAATAATATAACATAAGGGAATATGAATATATAGAAATAAAATAATATAACATAATGGAATATGAAAATATAGAAATAAAATAATATACCATAATTGGATATGAAAATATGGAAAGAAAATAATATAACAATGAGCTATGTAAATATAGAAATAAAGTAATATTACATGGTGGAATATGAAAATGTAAAAAATATAATATAATATAATGGATTATGAAAATATAGAAAATAAAATTATAAAATATAATGGAATATGATAATATAGAAAGTAATTAATATACCATGATGGAATATGAAAATATAGAAATAAAATAATATAATATAATGGAATATGAAAATATAAAAAAAATAAAGTAATGCAATATAATGAATATAAAAATATTGGAATAAGATAATATAATATAAAGTAATATAACATAATGGATGATTAAAATGGAGGAATAAAATAATATAACATAATAGTGTGAAAATAGAATAATACAATAATATAACGTAATGGAATATGAAAATGTAGAAATAAAATAATATAACATAATGGAATAAGAAAATTTAAAAATAAAGTAATATAACATAATGGAATATGAAAATATAAAAATGAATTAAAATAACATAATGGAATAAGAAAATAGAGAAATAAATTAATATAACATAATGGAATATGAACATAGAGAAATAAAATTATTTGACGTAATGGAATATGAAAATATAGAAATAAAATAATATAACATAATGGAAGATAAAAATGTAGAAATAAAATAATATAACGTAATAGAATGTGAAAATATAGAAATAAAATGATATAACAATGGAATATGAAAATGTAGAAATAAAATAATATAACATAATGGAATTAGAAAATTTAAAAATAAAGTAATAAAACCTAATGGAATTAGAAAATATAATAATAAATTAAAATAACATAATAAAATAAGAAAATATAGAAATAAATTATTATAACATAATGGAATATGAAAATATAGAAATAAAAATATATGACAATGGAATATGAAAATATAAAAATGAAATAATATAACATAATGGAATATGAAAATATAGAAATAAAAAATATAACATAATGGAATATGAAGATATAGAAATTAAATAATATAATACAATGGAATATGAAAATATAGAAATAAAATAATATAACATAAGGGAATATGGAAATATAGAAATAAAATAATATAGTATTATAGAATATGAAAATATCGAAATAAAATAATGTAACATAATGGAATATAAAAATGTAGAAATAAAATCATATAACTTAATGGAATATGAAAATATGGAAAGAAAATAATATAACATAATGAAATATGAAAATATAGAAATGAAATAATATAACGTAATGGATTATTAAAATACAGAAATAAATTAATGTGACATAATGGAATATGAAAATATAAAAATAAAATATTATAATATAATGGAATATGAAAATATAAATATAAAATAATATAATATAAAGGAATGTGAAAATATAGAAATAAAATAATATAACATAATAAAATATTAAAATTTAGGAATAAAGTAATATAACATAATGGAATATGAAAATATAGAAATAAATTAATATAACATAATGGAATATGAATATATAGAAATAAAAAAATATAATATATTGGAATATGGAATTATAGAAATAAAATAATATAACAATGAAATATGAAAATATAGAAATAAAATAATATAACATTATGGAATAAGAAAATATAGAAATAAATTAATATAACATATGGAATATGAAAATAGAGAAATAAAATAATATAACAATGGAATATGAAAATATAAAAAAATATAATATAATATAATGAATTATGAGAAATATAGAAAATAATATTATATAATATAATGGAATATGAAAATATAGAAATAAAATAATATAACATGATGGAATATGAAAAGTAAATAATATAACAATGAAATAAGAAAATATAGAAAAAAATAATATAACATAATTAAATATGAAAATATATAAGTAAAATATAACATAATAGAATAAGAAAATAGAAAAAAATTAAATAATATAATATTATGGAATATGAAAATAAAGGAAGGAAAAAATATATAATATAATGGAATATGAAAATATAAATAATAAAATAATATAATATAATTTAATATGAAAATATAGAAATAAAATAATATAATTTATTGGAATATGAAAATATGGAAATATAATAATTTAACATAATTGAATATGAAAATGTATAAATATAATATAACATAATGGAATAAGAAAATAGAAAAAAATAAATAACATAATATGGAATATAACAATAAAGACATAAAAAAATATAATGTAATGGAATATGAAAATATAAAAAATAAAATAATATGATATAATTTAATATGAAAATATAGAAAAAAATAATATAATTTAATAGAATATGAAAAAGTGGAAATAAAATATTATAATATAATGGAATATTAATATATAGAAATGAAATAATATCAAATAGAATATGAAAATATAAAAATAAAATAATATAACATAATTGAATATGAAAATGTAGAAATAAAATAATATAACAAAATGGAATATGGAAATGTGAAAATAAAATAATATAACATAATAAAATATGAAGATATGGAAATGAATTAATATAACTTAATGGAATATCAAAATATAGAAATAAAATTTTATGACATAATGGAATATGAAAATAAAAAAATAAAAATGATATAACATAATGGAATATGAAAATATAGAAATAAAATAATATAACATAATGGAATATAAAGATATAAAAATAAATTAATATAACGCAATGGAATATGGAAATATAGAAATAAAATGATATAACATAAGGGAATATGAATATATAGAAATAAAATAATATAACATAATGGAATATGAAAAAATAAAAAATAAAATAATATATCATAATGGAATATGAAAATATGGAAAGAAAATAATATAACAATGAAATATTCAAAAATAGAAATAAAGTAATATTACATAATGTAATATGAAAATATAAATAAATATAATAATATAATATAATGAAATATGTTAATATAGAAATTAAATAATATAACATGATGGAATATGAAAATATAGAAATAAAATAAAATAACATAATGGAATATGAAAATGTGGAAATAAAATAATATAACATAATGGAATATGAAAATATAGAAATAAAATAATATAACATAATGGAATAAGAAAATATCGAAAGAAAATAATATAACAGAAAGGAATATGAAGATATAGAAATGAAATAGTATAACACAATGTAATATGAAAATATAGAAATAAAATAATATAACATAAGGGAATATGAAAATATAGAAATAAATTAATATGACATAATGGAATATGAAAATATAAAAATAAAATAATATAATATAATGGAATATGAAAATATAAAAAAATATGATATAATATAATAGATTATGAAAATATAAAAAATAATATCATATTATATAATGAAATATGAAAATATAGAAATAAAATTATATAACTTAATGGAATATGAAAATATGGAAAGAAAATAATATAATATATTGAAATAACAAAATATAGAAATAAAATAATATAACATAATGGAAGATGAAAATGTAGAAATAAAATAATATAACCTAATAGAATATGAAAACATAGAAATAAAATAATATAACATAATGCATTATAAAAATGTAGAAATAGAATAATATAACATAATGGAATATGAAAATATGGAAAGAAAATAATATAACATAATGAAATATGAAAATATTGAAATAAAATAATATAACATAATATAATATGAAAATATGGAAATAAAATAATATAACATAATGGAATATGAAAATATGGAAGTAAAATTATATAACATAATGGAATATGAAGATATAGAAATGAAATAGTATAGCACAATGGAATATGAAAATATAGAAATAAATTAATGTGACATAATGGAATATGAAAATATGAAAATAAAATAATATAATATAATGGAATATGAAAATATAAAAATAAAATAGTATAATATAATGGAATATGAATATATGGAAATAAAGTAATATAATAGAATGGAATATGAATATATGGAAATAAAATAATATAATATAATTGTATATAAAAATATAGAAATAAAATAATATAACATAATGAAATATGAAAATATAGAAATAAAATAATATAACATTATGGAATATGAAAATATAGAAATAAATTGATATAACATAATGAAATATGAAAATATAAAAATAAAATAATAAAACATAATGGAATATGAAAATATAAAAAAATATGATATAATATAATGGATTATGAAAATATAGAAAATAATATTATATAATATAATGGAATATGAAAATATAGAAATAAAGTTATATAACATAATGGAATATGAAAATAAGGAAAAAAAATAATATAACATAATGAAATAAGAAAATATAGAAATAAAATAATATAACATAATGGAAGATGAAAATGTAGAAATAAAATAATATAACATAATGCATTATAAAAATATAGAAATAAAATAATATAACATAATGGAATATGAAAATATGGAAAGAAAATAATATAACATATTGAAATATGAAAATATAGAAATAAAATAATATAACATAATGGAATATGAAAATATAGAAATAGATTAATGTATCATAATGGAATATGAAAATATAAAAATGAAATAATATAATATAATGGAATATGAAAATATAAAAAAATATAATATAATTGAATATTAAAATATAGAAATAAAATAATATAACATAATAAAATATGAAAATATAGAAATAAAGTAATAAAACATAATGGAATATGAAAATATAGAAATAGATTATTATAACATAATGGAATATGAGTTTATAGAAATAAATTTAATATAATATAATGGAATATGAAAATATAGAAATAAAATAATATAACATAAAGGAATAAGAAAATATAGAAATAAAATAATATAACATAATGGAATATGAAAATAAAATCATATAACATAATGGAATATGAGAATATAGAAATAAATGAATGTGACATAATGGAATATGAAAATATAAAAATAAAATAAAATAATATAATGGAATATAAAAATATGAAAATAAAATAATATATTATAATGGAATATGAAAATATAAAAAATAAAGTAATGCAATATAATTAATTTAAAAATATTGAAGTAAGATAATATAATATAATGGAATATGAAAATATAGTAATAAAGTAATATAACATTATGGAAGATAAAAATGGAGATATAAAATAATATAACATAATAGAACATGAAAATATAGAAATAAAATAATATAACATAATGGAATATGAAAATATAGAAATAAAATAATATAACATAATGGAATATGAAAATATGGAAAGAAAATAATATAAAATAATAGAATATAAAGATATAGAAATGAAATAATATAACATAAGGGAATATGAAAATATAGAAATAAATTAATGTGGCATAATGGAATATGAAAATATAAAAATAAAATAATATAATATAATGGAATATGAAAATATAAAAATAAAATAGTATAATATAATGGAATATGAATATATGGAAATAAAGTAATATAATAGAATGGAATATGAAAATATAGAAATAAAATAATATAACATAATGGAATATGAAAATATAGAAATAAATTAATATAACACAATGGAATAAGAATATATAGAAATAAAATAATATAATTTAATGGAATATGAAAATATAGAAATAAAATAATATAACATAATGAAATATGAAAATATAGAAATAAAATAATATAACATTATGGAATATGAGAATATATAAATAAATTGATATAACATAATGAAATATGAAAATATAAAAATAAAATAATGAAACATAATGGAATATGAAAATATAAAAAATAAGATATAATATAATGGATTATGAATATATAGAAAATAATATTATATAATATAATGGAATATGAAAATATACAAATAAAATTATATAACATAATGGAATATGAAAATATGGAAAGAAAATAATATAACAAAATGAAATAAGAAAATATAGAAATGAAATAATATAACATAATGGAAGATGAAAATATAGAAATAAAATAATATAACAAAATAGAATATGGAAACATAGAAATAAAATAATATAACATAATGCATTAAAAAAATGTAGAAATAAAATAATATAACATAATGGAATATGAAAATATGGAAAGAAAATAATATAACATAATGAAATATGAAAATATAGAAATAAAATAATATAACATAATGGAATATGAAAATATAGAAATAAATTAATGTAACATAATAGAATATGAAAATATAAAAATTAAATAATATAATATAATGGAATATGAAAATATAAAAAATATAATATAATGGAATATTAAAATATAGAAATAAAATAATATATCATAATAAAATATTAAAATATAGAAATTAAGTAATAAAATATAATGGATTATGAAAATATAGAAATAGATTAATATAACATAATGGAATATGAGTTTATAGAAATAAATTTAATATAATATAATGGAATATGAAAATACAGAAATAAAATAATATAACATAAAGGAATAATAAAATATAGAAATAAAATGATATACAGTGATGCCTCAGGATACGAAATTAATCCGTTCAGGATGCGGTTTCGTATCCTGATATTTTCGTATCCTGAGTCGTGTTTTACATGTAAATAGCCTAATCCGTTCCAAGCCTCATAAAAAGTCACCCTTTCTTTCATAAACACGCTAAACTGTAGTAATAAACATGCAATGCAGCCATTTCTATCATTCAATAATTAACACAACTGTTAAAAACAGCCTAATCCATTCCAGAAACCACTATGAAATTATTCAATAATGTAGTTATAGCCAGGCTATCCCCCCAAGCCCAAAGAAAACGGTCCGTTTTCTTTACTACTGTATAAAACTTACGGTACTGTATGTACGTAAAGCATTTAGATCAGTGAAGGTGTATTGTTACCTGTACATACACCTAAATTAATGATTGATACCTGTACACTCTGAAAAAAGGTTACAGTTAATTAGTGTAACAAAAAAGTTGAAACTTACCTTTTGATTGAGACGATGTCCGATAGCGAAGTCGCGGCAGAGGAGGATGGCATAAGGCAGAAAACGTAACAAGTGACAGACTACGTACAGTAATTTACACACTTAACACATTAACACTTAAACTTTACGAAATAAAAAAATGGAAGAAATAATTAACACTTAACATTACGTATGGAAAACTATAAAATGAAAGAAAAAATTACTTTAACACTTAACGGTAACATAAAACTTAAAATTGAATTTTTTTTTTTGCTTTTTTATAACTTTACGTTTTTCTTATTTTCTAAATCTCTTCTACTTCTTCATCACTTTCTTTTTTCTGTTTCTTTTCTTTACTTTTACCTTCTAATTCTTCATCCCATCCTCTTTTCTGTTTCTTTTCTTCACTTTCACCTTCGTCTTGGCCTACTAATACCGCTGGCCTCTTTAATAAGAAACTATCCATTGAAGCTTGTTTCTGCCTACTTTTCAACACATTTCTAAAATGCGTTAGACAAACGTAATATAATACACTACGTAACAAGTGACAGACTACGTACAGTAATTTACACACTTAACACATTAACACTTAAACTTTAAGAAATAAAAAAATGGAAGAAATAATTAACACTTAACATTACGTATGGAAAACTATAAAATGAAAGAAAAAATTACTTTAACACTTAACGGTAACATAAAACTTAAAATTGAATTTATTTTTTTTTTTTGCTTTTTTATAACTTTACGTTTTTCTTATTTTCTAAATCTCTTCTACTTCTTCATCACTTTCTTTTTTCTGTTTCTTTTCTTTACTTTCACCTTTTAATTCTTCATCCCTTCCTCTTTTCTGTTTGTTTTCTTCACTTTCACCTTCGTCTTGGCCTACTAATACCGCTGGCCTCTTTAATAAGAAACTATCCATTGAAGCTTGTTTCTGCCCACTTTTCAACACATTTCTAAAATGCGTTAATCAAACGTAATATAATACACTACGTAACATTATATACAGTCTATGTATAGTAAACACTAATACAGTACAGTGCACAGTAACAAATGTTTATTAAAGATAACACGTGGCGTACGAATGTACTGTATATTAACACTAAGTCAAACAAGCGAAAGCACACAATGTCTGTTAACGATACCGCGGTCGGAACGAAAAGAGAGAGAGAGAGATGAACGCCCGTGCGTAGGCAAGCTGGGATAGTTGCCGACCAATAGGAAAGCAGGATCTTATGGCGTCTGCTAGCGTCTGAGTAGGGCGATAACCAATGGGTGAGCTGGAGGCTGTAAGTGAGTCTACCCAAGTTCAAAGTCAGGCGGCGCGCGCTTTTTGAAATTACTCTTAGCGAAGAGTTGGGATCTCGTAAGGTTTTCGTATCATGAAATTTTATCCGTATCCTGGGGCATAAAAATCTTCGAATCACTTTTCGCATCCTGAATTTTTCGTAAGCAGAAACTTTCGTATCCAGAGGTATCACTGTAACATAATGGAATATGAAAATGAAATAATATAACATAATTGAATATGAGAATATAGAAATAAATTAATGTGACATAATGGAATATGAAAATATAAAAATGAAATAAAATAATAAAATGGAATTTGAAAATATGAAAATAAAATAATATAATATAATGGAATATGAAAATATAAAAAATAAAGAAATGCAATATAATTAATTTAAAAATATTGAAGTAAGATAATATAATATAATGCAATATGAAAATATAGTAATAAAGTAATATAACATTATGGAAGATGAAAATGGAGAAATAAAATAACATAACATAATAGAATATGAAAATATAGAAATAAAATAATATAACATAATGGAATATGAAAATATAGAAATGAAATAATATAACATTATGGAATATGGAAATATGGAAAGAAAATAATATAACATAATGAAATATGAAAATATAGAAAGAAAATAATATAACATAATGGAATATGAAAATATAGAAATAAATTAATGTAACATAATGGAATGTGAAAATATAAAAATTAAATAATATAATATAATGGAATATGAAAATATAAAAAATATAATATAATGGAATATGAAAATATAGAAATAAAATAATATAACATAATGAAATATGAAAATATAGAAATAAAGTAATAAAACATAATGGAATATGAAAATATAGAAATAAATTAATATAACATAATGGAATATGAATTTATAGAAATATATTTAATATAATATAATGGAATATGAAAATATAGAAATAAAATAATATAACATAAAGGAATAAGAAAATATAAAAAAAAAAACATATAACATAATGGAATATGAAAATATGGAAATAAAATAATATAACATAATGGAAAATGAGAATATAGAAATAAATTAATATGACATAATGGAATATGAAAATATAAAAATAAAATAAAATAATATAATGGGATATGAAAATATTAAAATAAAATAATATAATATAATGGAATATGAAAATATAAAAAATAAAGTAATGCAATATAATGAATATAAAAATAATGAAGTAAGATAATATAATATAATGGAATATGAAAATATAGAAATAAAGTATTATAACATTATGGAAGATGAAAATGGAGAAACAAAATAATATAACAATAGAATATGAAAATATAGAAAATAAAAAAATATAACATAATGGAATATGAAAACATAAAAATAAAATAATATAACATAATGGAATAAGAAAATTTAAAAATAAGTAATATAACATAATGGGATATGAAACTATAAAAATGAATCAAAATAACATAATGGAATAATAAAATATATTAATAAATTAAGATAACATAATGGAATATGAAAATATAGAAATAAAATTATATGAAGTAATGGAATATGAAAATATAAAAATGAAATAATATAACATAATGGAATATGAAAATATAGAAATAAAATAATATAACATAATGGAAGATGAAAATATAGAAATAAAATAATATAACATAATGGAATATGAAAATGTAGAAATAAAATAATATAACACAATGGAATAAGAAAATTAAAAAATAAAGTAATATAATATAATAGAATATGAAAATATAAAAATGAATTAAAATAACATAATGGATTAAGAAAATATAGAAATGAATTAATATAACATAATGGAATATAAAGATATAAAAATAAAATTATATGACTTAATGGAATAAGAAAGAAAATATAAAAATAAAATAATATAACATAATGGAATATGAAAATATAGAAATAAAATAATATAACATAAGGGAATAGGAAAATATAGAAATAAATTAATGTGACATAATGGAATATGAAAATATAAAAATAATATAATATAATGTACTGGAATATGAAAATATGGAAATAAAATAATATAATATAATGGAATATGAAAATATAGGAATAAAATAATATAACATAATGAAATATGAAAATATAGAAATAAAGTAATATAACATAATGAAATATGAAAATATAGAAATAAATTAATATAACATAATGGAATAAGAATATATAGAAATAAAATAATATAATATCATGGAATATGAAAATATAGAAATAAAATAATATAACATAATGAAATATGAAAATATAGAATTAAAATGATATAACAATGAAATATGAAAATATAAAAATAAAATAATATAACATTATGGAATATGAAAATATAGAAATAAATTAATATAACATAATGGAATATGAAAATATAGAAATAAAATAATAAAACAAAATGAAATATGAAAATATAAAAATATAACATAATATAATGGAATATGAAAAATTTAGAAAATAATATTATATAATATAACTGAATATGAAAATATAGAAATAAAATAATATAACATAATGGAATATGGAAATATGGAAAGTAATTAATATAACAATGAAATAAGAAAATATAGAAATAAAATAATATAACATAATTAAATGTGAAAATGTAGAAATAAAATTTACTATAATGGAATAAGAAAATAGAAAAATTAAATAATACAATATTATGGAATATGAAAAAAAGATATAAAAAATATAATATAATGGAATATGAAAATATAAAAAATAAAATAAAATAATATAATTTAATATGAAAATATAGGAATGAACTAATATAATTTAATGGAATATGAAAATATGGAAATAAGATAATTTAACATAATTGAATATGAAAATGTAGAAATAAAACATAACATAATGTAATAAGAAAATATGAAAAATAAAAAATTATGATATGGAATATGACAATAAAGAAATAAAAAAATATATTATAATTGAATATGAAAATATAAGATAAAATAATATAATATAATTTAATATGAAAATATAGAAATAAAATAATATAATTTAATGGAATATGAAAATATGGATATAAAATATCAAAATATAATGGAATATGAATATATATAAATGAAATAATATAATAGAGAATATGAAAACATAAAAATATAATGATATAATATAATGGAATATGGAAATAGAAAAAAATAAAATAATATAATATAATGAATATAAAAATATTTAAATGAAATAATTTAATATAATGGAAAATGAAGATATATGAATAAAATAATATAACATAATGGAATATGAAAGTATGGAAATAATATAATATAACATAATGGAATATTAAAATATAGAAATAAAATAATATAACATAATGGAATATGAAAATATGGAAAGAAAATAATATAACAATGAAATATGTAAATATAGAAATAAAGTAATATTACATATTGGAATATGAAAATGTAAAAAATATAATGATATAATATAATGGATTATGAAAATATAGAAAATAAAATTATATAATATAATGGAATATGATAATATAGAAATTATTTAATATAACATGATGGAATAAGAAAATATAGAAATAAATCAATATAACATAATGGAATATGAAAATATAGGAATAAAGTAACATAACATAATAGAATAGGAAAATATAGAAATGAAATAAAATAACATAATGAAATATGAAATTGTGGAAGTGGAAAAATATAACAATGGAATATGAAAATAGAAAAAATTAAATAATATAGTATTATGAAATATGAAAATAAAGAAATAAAATAATATAATATAATGGAATATGAAAATATGAAAAATGAAATAATATAATATAATTTAATATGAAAATATAGAAATAAAATAATATAATATAATGGAATATAAAAATAAGAAAATAAAGTAACATAATATAATGGAATATGAAAATATAGAAATAAAATAATATAATATAATGGAGTATGAAAATATTGAAATAATATAATATAATATAATGGAATATGAAAAGAGAGAAATAAATTATATAACATAAGGAAATTTGAAAATATAGAAATAAATTAATGTGACATAATGGAATATGAAAATATAAAAATAAAATAATATAATATAAAAGAATATGAAAAATATAAAAATGAAATAATATAATATAATGAAATATGAAAATATGGAAATAAAACAATATAATAGAATGGAATATGAAAATATAGAAATAAAATAATATAACATAATAAAATATGAAAATATAAAAATTAATTAATATAACATAATGGAATATGAAAATATAGAAATAAATTAATATAACTTCATGGAATAAGAATATATAGAAATAAAATAATATAATATGATGGAATATGAAAATATGGAAATAAAATAATATAACATAATGAAATACGAAAATATAGAAATAAAATAATATAACATTATGGAATATGAAAATATAGAAATAAACTGATATAACATAATGAAATAGGAAAATATAAAAATAAAATAATAAAACATAATGGAATATGAAAATATAAAAACAAAATAATAAAACATAATGGATTATGAAAATATAGAAAATAATATTATATAATATAATGGAATATGAAAATATAGAAATAAAATTATTTAACATAATGGAATATGAAAATATGGAAAGAAAATAATAAAACATAATGAAATAAGATAATATAGAAATAAAATAATATAACATAATGGAAGATGAAAATGTAGAAATAAAATAATATAACATAATTGAATATGAAAACAGAATTAAAATAATATAACATAATGCATCATAAAAATGTAGAAATAAAATAATATAACATAATGGAATATGAAAATATAGAAAAGAAAATAATATAACAAATTGAAATATAAAAATATAGAAAAAAAATAATAAAACCTAATGGAATATGAAAATCTGGAAATAAAATAATATAATATAATGGATAATGAAAATATAAAAAAATATAATATAATGAAATATGAAAATATAGCAATAGAGTAATAAAACATAATGGAATATGAAAATATAGAAATAAATTAATATGACATAATGGAATATGAATTTATAATAATAAATTTAATATAATATAATGGAATATGAAAATATAGAAATAAAATAATATAACATAAAGGAATAAGAAAATATAGAAATAAAATGATATAACATAATGGAATATGAAGATATAAAAATAAATTAATCACACAATGGAATATGGAAATATAGAAATAAAATTATATAACATGAGGGAATATGAATATATAGAAATAAAATAATATAACAATGGAATATGAAAATATAGAAATAAAATAATATAACATAATGGAATATGAAGATATAAAAATAAATTAATAACACAATGGAATATGGAAATATAGAAATAAAATAATATAACATGAGGGAATATGAATATATAGAAATAAAATAATATAACATAATGGAATATGAAAATATGGAAATAAAATAACATAACATAATGGAATATGAAAATATGGAAAGAAAATAATATAACAATGAAATATGTAAATATAGAAATAAAGTAATATTACATAATAGAATATGAAAATGTAAAAAATATAATAATATAATATAATGGAATATGAAAATATAGAAAATAAAATTATATAATATAATGGAATATGATAATATAGAAATTATATAATATAACATGATGGAATAAGAAAATATAGAAATAAATCAATATAACATATTGGAATATGAAAATATAGGAATAATATAATATAACATAATAGAATAGGAAAATATAGAAATAAAATAATATAACATAATGGAATAAGAAAATATCGAAAGAAAATAATATAACAGAATGGAATATGAAGATATAGAAATGAAATAGTATAACACAATGTAATATGAAAATATAGAAATAAAATAATATAACATAAGGGAATATGAAAATATAGAAATAAATTAATATGACATAATGGAATATGAAAATATAAAAATAAAATAATATAATATAATGGAATATGAAAATATAAAAAAATATGATATAATATAATAGATTATGAAAATATAAAAAATAATATCATATTATATAATGAAATATGAAAATATAGAAATAAAATTATATAACTTAATGGAATATGAAAATATGGAAAGAAAATAATATAATATATTGAAATAACACAATATAGAAATAAAATAATATAACATAATGGAAGATGAAAATGTAGAAATAAAATAATATAACCTAATAGAATATGAAAACATAGAAATAAAATAATATAACATAATGCATTATAAAAATGTAGAAATAGAATAATAAACCATAATGGAATATGAAAATATGGAAAGAAAATAATATAACATAATGAAATATGAAAATATTGAAATAAAATAATATAACATAATATAATATGAAAATATGGAAATAAAATAATATAACATAATGGAATATGAAAATATGGAAGTAAATTTATATAACATAATGGAATATGAAGATATAGAAATGAAATAGTATAGCACAATGGAATATGAAAATATAGAAATAAATTAATGTGACATAATGGAATATGAAAATATGAAAATAAAATAATATAATATAATGGAATATGAAAATATAAAAAAATATAATATAATTGAATATTAAAATATAGAAATAAAATAATATAACATAATAAAATATGAAAATATAGAAATAAAGTAATAAAACATAATGGAATATGAAAATATAGAAATAGATTATTATAACATAATGGAATATGAGTTTATAGAAATAAATTTAATATAATATAATGGAATATGAAAATATAGAAATAAAATAATATAACATAAAGGAATAAGAAAATATAGAAATAAAATAATATAACATAATGGAATATGAAAATAAAATCATATAACATAATGGAATATGAGAATATAGAAATAAATGAATGTGACATAATGGAATATGAAAATATAAAAATAAAATAAAATAATATAATGGAATATAAAAATATGAAAATAAAATAATATATTATAATGGAATATGAAAATATAAAAAATAAAGTAATGCAATATAATTAATTTAAAAATATTGAAGTAAGATAATATAATATAATGGAATATGAAAATATAGTAATAAAGTAATATAACATTATGGAAGATGAAAATGGAGATATAAAATAATATAACATAATAGAACATGAAAATATAGAAATAAAATAATATAACATAATGGAATATGAAAATATAGAAATAAAATAATATAACATAATGGAATATGAAAATATGGAAAGAAAATAATATAAAATAATAGAATATAAAGATATAGAAATGAAATAATATAACATAAGGGAATATGAAAATATAGAAATAAATTAATGTGGCATAATGGAATATGAAAATATAAAAATAAAATAATATAATATAATGGAATATGAAAATATAAAAATAAAATAGTATAATATAATGGAATATGAATATATGGAAATAAAGTAATATAATAGAATGGAATATGAAAATATAGAAATAAAATAATATAACATAATGGAATATGAAAATATAGAAATAAATTAATATAACACAATGGAATAAGAATATATAGAAATAAAATAATATAATATAATGGAATATGAAAATATAGAAATAAAATAATATAACATAATGAAATATGAAAATATAGAAATAAAATAATATAACATTATGGAATATGAGAATATATAAATAAATTGATATAACATAATGAAATATGAAAATATAAAAATAAAATAATGAAACATAATGGAATATGAAAATATAAAAAATAAGATATAATATAATGGATTATGAATATATAGAAAATAATATTATATAATATAATGGAAAATGAAAATATACAAATAAAATTATATAACATAATGGAATATGAAAATATGGAAAGAAAATAATATAACAAAATGAAATAAGAAAATATAGAAATGAAATAATATAACATAATGGAAGATGAAAATATAGAAATAAAATAATATAACAAAATAGAATATGAAAACATAGAAATAAAATAATATAACATAATGCATTAAAAAAATGTAGAAATAAAATAATATAACATAATGGAATATGAAAATATGGAAAGAAAATAATATAACATAATGAAATATGAAAATATAGAAATAAAATAATATAACATAATGGAATATGAAAATATAGAAATAAATTAATGTAACATAATAGAATATGAAAATATAAAAATTAAATAATATAATATAATGGAATATGAAAATATAAAAAATATAATATAATGGAATATTAAAATATAGAAATAAAATAATATATCATAATAAAATATTAAAATATAGAAATTAAGTAATAAAATATAATGGATTATGAAAATATAGAAATAGATTAATATAACATAATGGAATATGAGTTTATAGAAATAAATTTAATATAATATAATGGAATATGAAAATACAGAAATAAAATAATATAACATAAAGGAATAATAAAATATAGAAATAAAATGATATACAGTGATGCCTCAGGATACGAAATTAATCCGTTCAGGATGCGGTTTCGTATCCTGATATTTTCGTATCCTGAGTCGTGTTTTACATGTAAATAGCCTAATCCGTTCCAAGCCTCATAAAAAGTCACCCTTTCTTTCATAAACACGCTAAACTGTAGTAATAAACATGCAATGCAGCCATTTCTATCATTCAATAATTAACACAACTGTTAAAAACAGCCTAATCCATTCCAGAAACCACTATGAAATTATTCAATAATGTAGTTATAGCCAGGCTATCCCCCCAAGCCCAAAGAAAACGGTCCGTTTTCTTTACTACTGTATAAAACTTACGGTACTGTATGTACGTAAAGCATTTAGATCAGTGAAGGTGTATTGTTACCTGTACATACACCTAAATTAATGATTGATACCTGTACACTCTGAAAAAAGGTTACAGTTAATTAGTGTAACAAAAAAGTTGAAACTTACCTTTTGATTGAGACGATGTCCGATAGCGAAGTCGCGGCAGAGGAGGATGGCATAAGGCAGAAAACGTAACAAGTGACAGACTACGTACAGTAATTTACACACTTAACACATTAACACTTAAACTTTACGAAATAAAAAAATGGAAGAAATAATTAACACTTAACATTACGTATGGAAAACTATAAAATGAAAGAAAAAATTACTTTAACACTTAACGGTAACATAAAACTTAAAATTGAATTTTTTTTTTTGCTTTTTTATAACTTTACGTTTTTCTTATTTTCTAAATCTCTTCTACTTCTTCATCACTTTCTTTTTTCTGTTTCTTTTCTTTACTTTTACCTTCTAATTCTTCATCCCATCCTCTTTTCTGTTTCTTTTCTTCACTTTCACCTTCGTCTTGGCCTACTAATACCGCTGGCCTCTTTAATAAGAAACTATCCATTGAAGCTTGTTTCTGCCTACTTTTCAACACATTTCTAAAATGCGTTAGACAAACGTAATATAATACACTACGTAACAAGTGACAGACTACGTACAGTAATTTACACACTTAACACATTAACACTTAAACTTTAAGAAATAAAAAAATGGAAGAAATAATTAACACTTAACATTACGTATGGAAAACTATAAAATAAAAGAAAAAATTACTTTAACACTTAACGGTAACATAAAACTTAAAATTGAATTTATTTTTTTTTTGCTTTTTTATAACTTTACGTTTTTCTTATTTTCTAAATCTCTTCTACTTCTTCATCACTTTCTTTTTTCTGTTTCTTTTCTTTACTTTCACCTTTTAATTCTTCATCCCTTCCTCTTTTCTGTTTGTTTTCTTCACTTTCACCTTCGTCTTGGCCTACTAATACCGCTGGCCTCTTTAATAAGAAACTATCCATTGAAGCTTGTTTCTGCCCACTTTTCAACACATTTCTAAAATGCGTTAATCAAACGTAATATAATACACTACGTAACATTATATACAGTCTATGTATAGTAAACACTAATACAGTACAGTGCACAGTAACGAATGTTTATTAAAGATAACACGTGGCGTACGAATGTACTGTATATTAACACTAAGTCAAACAAGCGAAAGCACACAATGTCTGTTAACGATACCGCGGTCGGAACGAAAAGAGAGAGAGAGAGATGAACGCCCGTGCGTAGGCAAGCTGGGATAGTTGCCGACCAATAGGAAAGCAGGATCTTATGGCGTCTGCTAGCGTCTGAGTAGGGCGATAACCAATGGGTGAGCTGGAGGCTGTAAGTGAGTCTACCCAAGTTCAAAGTCAGGCGGCGCGCGCTTTTTGAAATTACTCTTAGCGAAGAGTTGGGATCTCGTAAGGTTTTCGTATCATGAAATTTTATCCGTATCCTGGGGCATAAAAATCTTCGAATCACTTTTCGCATCCTGAATTTTTCGTAAGCAGAAACTTTCGTATCCAGAGGTATCACTGTAACATAATGGAATATGAAAATGAAATAATATAACATAATTGAATATGAGAATATAGAAATAAATTAATGTGACATAATGGAATATGAAAATATAAAAATGAAATAAAATAATAAAATGGAATTTGAAAATATGAAAATAAAATAATATGATATAATGGAATATGAAAATATAAAAAATAAAGAAATGCAATATAATTAATTTAAAAATATTGAAGTAAGATAATATAATATAATGCAATATGAAAATATAGTAATAAAGTAATATAACATTATGGAAGATGGAAATGGAGAAATAAAATAACATAACATAATAGAATATGAAAATATAGAAATAAAATAATATAACATAATGGAATATGAAAATATAGAAATGAAATAATATAACATTATGGAATATGGAAATATGGAAAGAAAATAATATAACATAATGAAATATGAAAATATAGAAAGAAAATAATATAACATAATGGAATATGAAAATATAGAAATAAATTAATGTAACATAATGGAATATGAAAATATAAAAATTAAATAATATAATATAATGGAATATGAAAATATAAAAAATATAATATAATGGAATATGAAAATATAGAAATAAAATAATATAACATAATGAAATATGAAAATATAGAAATAAAGTAATAAAACATAATGGAATATGAAAATATAGAAATAAATTAATATAACATAATGGAATATGAATTTATAGAAATATATTTAATATAATATAATGGAATATGAAAATATAGAAATAAAATAATATAACATAAAGGAATAAGAAAATATAAAAAAAAACATATAACATAATGGAATATGAAAATATGGAAATAAAATAATATAACATAATGGAAAATGAGAATATAGAAATAAATTAATATGACATAATGGAATATGAAAATATAAAAATAAAATAAAATAATATAATGGGATATGAAAATATTAAAATAAAATAATATAATATAATGGAATATGAAAATATAAAAAATAAAGTAATGCAATATAATGAATATAAAAATAATGAAGTAAGATAATATAATATAATGGAATATGAAAATATAGAAATAAAGTATTATAACATTATGGAAGATGAAAATGGAGAAACAAAATAATATAACAATAGAATATGAAAATATAGAAAATAAAAAAATATAACATAATAGAATATGAAAACATAAAAATAAAATAATATAACATAATGGAATAAGAAAATTTAAAAATAAGTAATATAACATAATGGGATATGAAACTATAAAAATGAATCAAAATAACATAATGGAATAATAAAATATATTAATAAATTAAGATAACATAATGGAATATGAAAATATAGAAATAAAATTATATGAAGTAATGGAATATGAAAATATAAAAATGAAATAATATAACATAATGGAATATGAAAATATAGAAATAAAATAATATAACATAATGGAATATGAAAATGTAGAAATAAAATAATATAACACAATGGAATAAGAAAATTAAAAAATTAAGTAATATAATATAATAGAATATGAAAATATAAAAATGAATTAAAATAACATAATGGATTAAGAAAATATAGAAATGAATTAATATAACATAATGGAATATGAAGATATAAAAATAAAATTATATGACTTAATGGAATAAGAAAGAAAATATAAAAATAAAATAATATAACATAATGGAATATGAAAATATAGAAATAAAATAATATAACATAAGGGAATAGGAAAATATAGAAATAAATTAATGTGACATAATGGAATATGAAAATATAAAAATAATATAATATAATGTACTGGAATATGAAAATATGGAAATAAAATAATATAATATAATGGAATATGAAAATATAGGAATAAAATAATATAACATAATGAAATATGAAAATATAGAAATAAAGTAATATAACATAATGAAATATGAAAATATAGAAATAAATTAATATAACATAATGGAATAAGAATATATAGAAATAAAATAATATAATATCATGGAATATGAAAATATAGAAATAAAATAATATAACATAATGAAATATGAAAATATAGAATTAAAATGATATAACAATGAAATATGAAAATATAAAAATAAAATAATATAACATTATGGAATATGAAAATATAGAAATAAATTAATATAACATAATGGAATATGAAAATATAGAAATAAAATAATAAAACAAAATGAAATATGAAAATATAAAAATATAACATAATATAATGGAATATGAAAAATTTAGAAAATAATATTATATAATATAACTGAATATGAAAATATAGAAATAAAATAATATAACATAATGGAATATGGAAATATGGAAAGTAATTAATATAACAATGAAATAAGAAAATATAGAAATAAAATAATATAACATAATTAAATGTGAAAATGTAGAAATAAAATTTACTATAATGGAATAAGAAAATAGAAAAATTAAATAATACAATATTATGGAATATGAAAAAAAGATATAAAAAATATAATATAATGGAATATGAAAATATAAAAAATAAAATAAAATAATATAATTTAATATGAAAATATAGGAATGAACTAATATAATTTAATGGAATATGAAAATATGGAAATAAGATAATTTAACATAATTGAATATGAAAATGTAGAAATAAAACATAACATAATGTAATAAGAAAATATGAAAAATAAAAAATTATGATATGGAATATGACAATAAAGAAATAAAAAAATATATTATAATTGAATATGAAAATATAAGATAAAATATTATAATATAATTTAATATGAAAATATAGAAATAAAATAATATAATTTAATGGAATATGAAAATATGGATATAAAATATCAAAATATAATGGAATATGAATATATATAAATGAAATAATATAATAGAGAATATGAAAACATAAAAATATAATGATATAATATAATGGAATATGGAAATAGAAAAAAATAAAATAATATAATATAATGAATATAAAAATATTTAAATGAAATAATTTAATATAATGGAAAATGAAGATATATGAATAAAATAATATAACATAATGGAATATGAAAGTATGGAAATAATATAATATAACATAATGGAATATTAAAATATAGAAATAAAATAATATAACATAATGGAATATGAAAATATGGAAAGAAAATAATATAACAATGAAATATGTAAATATAGAAATAAAGTAATATTACATATTGGAATATGAAAATGTAAAAAATATAATGATATAATATAATGGATTATGAAAATATAGAAAATAAAATTATATAATATAATGGAATATGATAATATAGAAATTATTTAATATAACATGATGGAATAAGAAAATATAGAAATAAATCAATATAACATAATGGAATATGAAAATATAGGAATAAAGTAACATAACATAATAGAATAGGAAAATATAGAAATGAAATAAAATAACATAATGAAATATGAAATTGTGGAAGTGGAAAAATATAACAATGGAATATGAAAATAGAAAAAATTAAATAATATAGTATTATGAAATATGAAAATAAAGAAATAAAATAATATAATATAATGGAATATGAAAATATGAAAAATGAAATAATATAATATAATTTAATATGAAAATATAGAAATAAAATAATATAATATAATGGAATATAAAAATAAGAAAATAAAGTAACATAATATAATGGAATATGAAAATATAGAAATAAAATAATATAATATAATGGAGTATGAAAATATTGAAATAATATAATATAATATAATGGAATATGAAAAGAGAGAAATAAATTATATAACATAAGGAAATTTGAAAATATAGAAATAAATTAATGTGACATAATGGAATATGAAAATATAAAAATAAAATAATATAATATAAAAGAATATGAAAAATATAAAAATGAAATAATATAATATAATGAAATATGAAAATATGGAAATAAAACAATATAATAGAATGGAATATGAAAATATAGAAATAAAATAATATAACATAATAAAATATGAAAATATAAAAATAAATTAATATAACATAATGGAATATGAAAATATAGAAATAAATTAATATAACTTCATGGAATAAGAATATATAGAAATAAAATAATATAATATGATGGAATATGAAAATATGGAAATAAAATAATATAACATAATGAAATACGAAAATATAGAAATAAAATAATATAACATTATGGAATATGAAAATATAGAAATAAACTGATATAACATAATGAAATAGGAAAATATAAAAATAAAATAATAAAACATAATGGAATATGAAAATATAAAAACAAAATAATAAAACATAATGGATTATGAAAATATAGAAAATAATATTATATAATATAATGGAATATGAAAATATAGAAATAAAATTATTTAACATAATGGAATATGAAAATATGGAAAGAAAATAATAAAACATAATGAAATAAGATAATATAGAAATAAAATAATATAACATAATGGAAGATGAAAATGTAGAAATAAAATAATATAACATAATTGAATATGAAAACAGAATTAAAATAATATAACATAATGCATCATAAAAATGTAGAAATAAAATAATATAACATAATGGAATATGAAAATATAGAAAAGAAAATAATATAACAAATTGAAATATAAAAATATAGAAATAAAATAATAAAACCTAATGGAATATGAAAATATAGATATAAATTAATGTAAGATAATGGAATATGAAAATCTGGAAATAAAATAATATAATATAATGGATAATGAAAATATAAAAAAATATAATATAATGAAATATGAAAATATAGCAATAGAGTAATAAAACATAATGGAATATGAAAATATAGAAATAAATTAATATGACATAATGGAATATGAATTTATAATAATAAATTTAATATAATATAATGGAATATGAAAATATAGAAATAAAATAATATAACATAAAGGAATAAGAAAATATAGAAATAAAATGATATAACATAATGGAATATGAAGATATAAAAATAAATTAATCACACAATGGAATATGGAAATATAGAAATAAAATTATATAACATGAGGGAATATGAATATATAGAAATAAAATAATATAACATAATGGAATATGAAAATATAGAAATAAAATAATATAACATAATGGAATATGAAGATATAAAAATAAATTAATAACACAATGGAATATGGAAATATAGAAATAAAATAATATAACATGAGGGAATATGAATATATAGAAATAAAATAATATAACATAATGGAATATGAAAATATGGAAATAAAATAACATAACATAATGGAATATGAAAATATGGAAAGAAAATAATATAACAATGAAATATGTAAATATAGAAATAAAGTAATATTACATAATAGAATATGAAAATGTAAAAAATATAATAATATAATATAATGGAATATGAAAATATAGAAAATAAAATTATATAATATAATGGAATATGATAATATAGAAATTATATAATATAACATGATGGAATAAGAAAATATAGAAATAAATCAATATAACATATTGGAATATGAAAATATAGGAATAATATAATATAACATAATAGAATAGGAAAATATAGAAATGAAATAAAATAACATAATGGAATATAAAAATGTGGAAATGAAATAATATAACAATGGAATATGAAAAAAGAAAAAATTAAATAATATAATATTATGGAATATGAAAATAAAGAAATGAAATAATATAATATAATGGAATATGAAAATATGAAAAATGAAATAATATAATATAATTTAATATGAAAATATAGAAATAAAATAATATAATATAATGGAATATAAAAATTAGAAAATAAAATAACATAATATAATGGAATATGAAAATATAGAAAGAAAATAATATAATATAAGGGAGTATGAAAATATAAAAATAAAATAATATAAGATAATGGAATATGAAAATATAAAAATTAAAGTCATGCAATTTAATGAATATAAAAATATTGAAATAAAATAATATAATATAATGGAATATGAAAATAGAGAAATAAATAATATAACATAATGGAAGAGGAAAATGGAGAAATAAAATAATATAACATAATAGAATGTGAAAATATAAAAATAAAATAATATAACATAATAGAATATGAAAATGTAGAAATAGAATATGATAACATAATGGAATAAGAAAATTAATATGAAAATATAGAATAAAAATAATATAATATAATAGAATATGAAAATATAAAAATAAGATATCATAATATAATGGAATATGAATATATAGAAATGAAATAATATAATATATAATATGAAAATATAAAATAAAATTATATAATATAATGGCATATGAAAATAGAAAAATAAAATAATATAATATAAAGAAAATAAAAATGTTGAAATAAAATAATTTAATATAATGGAAAATGAAAATAGAGAAAAAAAAATAATATAACATTATGAAAGATGAAATTGGAGAAATAAAATAATATAACATAATGGAATATGAAAATATAGAAATAAAATTATATGACGTAATGTAATATAAAAATACAGAAATAAATTATTATAACATAATGGAATATGAAAATATAGAAATAAAATTATATGACGTAATGGAATATGAAAATATGAAAATAAAATAATATAACATAATGGAATATGAAAATATAAGAATAGAATAATATAACATAATGGAAGATGAAAATGTAGAAAGAAAATAATATAACATAATAGAATGTGAAAATATAGAAATAAAATAATATAACATAATGGAATATGAAAATATAGAAATAAATTAATGTAACAATGGAATGTGAAAATATAAAAATAAAATAATATAATAAAATGGAATATAAAAATATAGAAATAAAATAATATAATATAATGGAATATGAAAATCTGGAAATAAAATAATATAATATAATGAATTATGAAAATATAGAAATAAAATAATATAATGTAATGAAATATGGAAATAAAAAAATAAAGTAATATAACATAATGGAATATGAAAATATAGCAATAAATTAATATAACATAATGGAATATGAATATATAAAAATAAAATAATATAATATAATGGAATATGAAAATAGAGAAATAAAATAATATAACAATGAAATATGAAAATATAGAAATAAAATAATATAACATTATGGAATATGAAAATATAGAAATAAATTAATATAACATAATGGAATATGAAAATATAGAAATAGAATAATATAACATATTGGAATATGAAAATATAAAAAATATAATATAATATAATAGATTATGTAAAATATAGAAAATAATATTATATAATATAATGGAATATGAAAATATAGAAATAAAATAATATAACATAATGGAATATGGAAATATGGAAAGTAAATAATATAACAATGAAATAAGAAAATATAGAAATAAAATAAGATAACATAATTAAATATGAAAATGTAGAAATAAAATATAACATAATAGAATAAGAAAATAGCAAAAATTAAATAATATAACATTATGGAAAATGAAAATAAAGAAATAAAAAATATAATATAAAGAAATATGAAAACATAAAAAATAATATTATATAATTAAATATGAAAATATAGAAATAAAATAAAACAATTTAATGGAATATGAAAATATGGAATTAAATAGTTTAACATAATTGAATATGAAAATTTAGAAATAAAATATAACATAATGGAATAAGAAAATAGAAAAAATTAAATAATATAATATGGAAAATGACAATAAAGAAATAAATAACATAATATGATGGAATATGAAAATATAAAAAAATAAAATAATATAATATAATTTAATATGAAACCATAGAAATAAGATAATATAATTTAATGGAATATGAAAGTATGGATATAAAATATCATAATATAATGGAATATGAATATATAGAAATGGAATAATATAATATAGAATATTAAAATATTGAAATAAAATAATATAACATGATGGAAGATGAAATTGGAGAAATAAAATAATAAAACAATAGACTATGAAAATATAGAAATGAAATAATACAACATAATAGAATATGAAAATGTAGAAATAAAATAATATAACATAATGGAATATGAAACTGTGAAAATAAAATATTATAACATAATGAAATATGAAGATATGGAAATGAATTAATATAACATAATGGTATATGAAAATATAGAAATAAAATAATGTAACATAATGGAATATAAAGATATAAAAATAAATTAATATAACACAATGGAATATGGAAATATCGATATAAATTAATAAAACATAAGGGAATATAAGTATATAGAAATAGAATAATATAACATCATCGAATATGAAAATATAGAAAGAAAATAATATAAAAATGAAATATATTATTATAGAAATAAAGTAATATCACATAATGGAATATGAAAATGTAAAAAATATAATAATATAATATAATGGATTATGAAAATATAGAAAATAAAATTATATAATATAATGGAATAAGATACTATAGATATTAATTAATATAACATGATGAAATATGTGAATATAGAAATAAAATAATATAATATAATGGAATATGAAAATATGAAAAATAAAATAATTTAATATAATTAATATGAAAATATAGAAATAAAATAAAATAATATAATGGAATATAAAAAAATGGAAATAAAATAACATAATGTAATGGAATATGAAAATATAGAAATAAAATAATATAATACATGGAGTATGAAAATATAAAAATAAAATAATATAATATAAATGGAATATGAAAATATAAAAAAAGTAATGCAATATAGTGAATATAAAAATATTGAAATAAGATAATATAATATAATGGAATAAAAAAAAATTAAAAATAAAGTAATATAACATAATGGAATATGAAAATATAAAAATAAATTAAAATAACATAATGGAATAAGGAAATATAGAAATAAATTAATATAGCGTAATGGAATATGAAAATATAAAAAATAAAATTAATGAGGTAATTGAAAATTAAAATGTAAAAATAAAATAATATAACATAATAGAATGTGAAAATATAGAAATAAAATAATATAACAATGGAATATGAAAATGTAGAAATAAAATATAATATAATGGAATAAGAAAATTTATGAATAAAGTAATATAAAGAAATGGAATATGAAAATATAAAAATAAATTAAAATAACATAATGGAATAAGAAAATATAGAAATAAATTAATATAACATAATGGAATATGAAAATATAGAAATAAAATTATATGACGTAATGGAATACGAAAATATATAAATAAATTAATTTAACATTATGGAAAATGAAAATATATAAATAAAATTATATGACGTAATGGAATATGAAAATTTAAAGATAAAATAATATAACATGATGGAATATGAAAATATAGAAATAAACTAATATAACATATTGGAACATGAAAATGTAGAAAATAAATAATATAACATAATAGAATGTGAAAATATGGAAAGAAAATAATATAACATAATGAAATATGGGAATATAGAAATAAAATAATATAAACGTAATGGAATATGAAAATATAAAAATAAATTAATGTAATATAACGGAATATGAAAATATAAAAATAAAATATTATAATATAATGAAAAATGAAAATATAAAAATAAAAAATTATATTATAATGGAATATGAAAACCTGGAAATAAAATAATATAATATAATGGATTATGAAAATATAGAAATAAAATAATATAACATAATGAAATATGAAAATAGAGAAATAATGCAATATAACATAAAGGAATATGAAAATATAGAAATAAATTAATATAACATAATAGAATATGAATATATAGAAATAAAATAATATAATTTATGGAATATGTAAATATAGATATAAAATAATATAACAATGAAATAGGAAAATATAGAAATAAAATAATATAACATTATGGAATATGAAAATATAGAAATAAATTAAAATAAAATAATGGAATATTAAAATATAGAAATAAAATAATATGACAATGGAATATGAAAATAAAAAAAATATAATATAATATAATGGATTATGAAAAATATAGAAAATAATATATAATATAATGGAATATGAAAATATAGATATAAAATGATATAACATAATGGAAGATGAAAATGTAGAAATAAAATAATATAACCTAATAGAATGTGAAAATATAGAAATAAAATAATATAACAATGGAATATGAAAATGTAGAAATAAAATAATATAACATAATGGAATAAGAAAATTTTAAAATAAAGTAATATAACATAATGGAATATGAAAATATGAAAATAAATTAAAATAACATAATGGAATAAGAAAATTTGGAAATAAATTAATAAAACATAATGGAATATGAAAATATAGAAATAAAATTTTATGATGTAATGGAATATGAAAATATAGAAATAAATTAATATAACATAATGGAATATGAAAATATAGAAATAAAATTATATGATGTAATGGAATATGAAAATATAGAAATAAATTATTATAACATAATGGGATATGAAAATATAGAAATAAAATTATATTACGTAATGGAATATGAAAATATAAAAATGAAAAAAATATAACATAATGGAATATGAAAATATAGAAATAAAATAATAAAACATAATGGAACATGAAAATGTAGAAATTAAATAATATAACATCATAGAATGTGAAAATATAGAAATAAAATAATAAAACATAATGGAATATGAAAATGTAAAAATAAAATAATATAACATAATGGGATAAGAAAATTTAAAAATTAAGTAATATAACATAATGGAATTTGAAAACATGAAAAAAAATTAAAACAACATAATGTAATAAGAAAATATAAAAATAAATTAAAATAACATAATGGAATATGAAAATATGGAAATAAAATTATATGAGGTAATGGAATATGAAAATATAAAAATTAAATAATATAACATAATGGCATATGAAAATATAGAAATATAATAAAATAACATAATGGAATATGAAGATATAGAAATGAGATAATATAACACAATGGAATATGAAAATATAAAAATAAAATAATATAATATAAGGGAATATGAAAATATAGAAATAAAATTATATATTATAGAATATGAAAATATCGAAATAAAATAATGTAACATAATGGAATATGAAAATATAGAAATAAAATAATATAACATAATGGAATATGAAAATATGGAAAGAAAATAATATAATATAATGGAATATGAAATTATAGAAATAAAATAATATAATATAATGAAATATGAAAATATAGAAATAAAGTAATATAACATAATTAAAAATGAAATTATAGAAATAAAATAGTATTAATAATGGAATATGAAAATATAGAAATAAAATAATAAAACATAATGCAATATGAAAATATAGAAATAAAATAATATAACATAATGGAATATGAAAATATAGAAATAAATTAAAGTGACATAATGGAATATGAAAATATAAAAATAGAATAATATAACATAATGGAATATGAAATTATAGAAATAAAATAATATAACGTAATGGAATAAGAAGATAAAAAAATAAATAATTATAACACAATGGAATATGGAAATATGGAAATAAAATCATATAACATAAGGGAATATGAATATATAGAAATAAAATAATATAACATAATGGAATATGAAAATATCTAAATAAAATAATATAACATAATGGAATATAAAAATATAGAAATAAAATAATATAACATAATGGAATATGAAAATATGGAAAGAAATACAAAAATGAAATATGTAAATATAAAAAATGAAGTAATATTACATAATGGAATATGAAAATGTAAAAAAAATACTATTATAAAATAATGGAATATGAAAATATAGAAAATAAAATTATATAATATAATGGAATATGATAATATAGAAATTAATTAATATAATATGATGGAATATGAAAATAAAGAAATAAATTGATATAACAAAATGGAATATGAAAATATAGGAATAAAATAATATAACATAGCCTAATAGAATAAGAAAATATAGAAATGAAATAAAATAACATAATGGAATATGAAAATCGAAAAAATTAAATAATATAATATTATGGAATATGAAAGTAAAGAAAGAGAATAATATAGAATAATGGAATATGAAATTATGAAAAATAATATAATATAATATAATTTAATATGAAAATATAGAAATAGAATAAAATAATATAATGGAATATAAATATATAGAAATAAAATAACAAAATATAATGGAGTATGAAAAAATAAAAATAAAATAATATAATATAATGGAATATGAAAATATAAAAAATAAAGTAATGGAATATAATGAATATAAAAATATTGATATAAGATAATATAATATAATGGAATATGAAAATATAGAAATAAAGTAATATAACCTAATGGAAAATGAAAATGGAGAAATAAAATAATATAACATAATAGAATGGGAAAATATAGAAATAAAATAATATAACATAATCGAATATGAAAATGTAGAAATAAAATAATACAATATAAAGGAATAAAAAAATTTAAAAATAAAGTAATATAACATAATGGAATATGAAAATATACAAATAAATTAAAATAACATAATGGAATAAGAAAATATAGAAATAAATTAATATAACATAATGGAATATGAAAATATAGAAATAAAATTATATGACGTAATGTAATATGAAAATATAAAAATAAAAAAATATAACATAATGGAATATGAAATTATAGAAATAAAATAATATAACATAATGGAAGATGAAAATGTAGAAATAAAATAATATAACATAATAGAATGTGAAAATATAGAAATAAAATAATATAACATAAAGGAAGATGAGAATGGAGAAATAAAATAATATAACATAATAGAATGTGAAAATATAGAAATAAAATAATATAACATAATGGAATATGAAAATGTAGAAATAAAATAATATAACATAATGGAATAAGAAAATTTACAAATAAAGTAATATAACATTATGGAATATGAAAATATAAAAATAGATTAAAATAACATAATGGAATAAGAAAATATAGAAATAAATTAATATAACATAATGGAATATGAAAATATAGAAATAAAATCATATGACGTAATAAAATAAGAAAATATAAAAATGAAATAATATAACATAATGAAAAATGAAATTATAGAAATAAAATAATAAAAAATAATGGAATATGAAGATAGAGAAATGAAATAATATAACACAATGGAATATGAAAATATAGAAATAAAATAATATAACATAAGGGAATATGAAAATATAGAAATAAAATAATATAATATTATAGAATGTGAAAATATCGAAATAAAATAATGTAACATAATGGAATATGAAAATATAGAAATAAAATAATGTGACATATGGAATATGAAAATATGGAAAAAAAATAATTTAACATGATGAAATATGAAAATATAGAAATAAAATAATTTAGTATAATGGAATATGAAAATATAAAAATAAAATAATATAATATAATGGAATATGAAAATCTGTATAGAAAATAATTTAACATATTGAAATATGAAAATATAGAAATGAAATAATATAACATAATGGAATATGAAAATATAGGAATAAAATAATATAACATAATGGAATATGAAAATATAGAGATAAATTAATGTAACATAATGGAATATGAAAATATAAATATAAAATAATATAATAAAATGGATTATAAAAATATAGAAATAAAATAATATAACATAATGAAATATGAAAATATAGAAATGAAGAAATATAACATAATGGAATATGAAAATATAGAAATAAATTAATATAACATAATGGAAGATGAATATATAGAAATAAAATAATATAATATAATGGAATATGAATATGTAGAAATAAAATAATATAACAATAAAATGTGAAAATATAGAAATAAATTAATATAATATAATGGAATATGAAAATATAGAAATAAAATAATATGACATAATAGAATATGAAAATCTGGAAAGAAAATAATTTAACATAATGAAATATGAAAATATAGAAATAAAATAATATAACATAATGGAATATGAAAATATAGAAATAAAATAATATAATATAATGGAATATGAAAATATAAAAATGAAAAAATATATTACAATGGAATATGAAAATCTGGAATTAAAATAATATAACATAATGGAATATGAAAATATAAAAATAAAATTATATGACGTAATGGAATATTAAATTATAGAAATAAATTAATTTAACATAATGGAATATGAAAATATAGATATAAAATCATATAACGTGGTATATGAAAATATAAGAATAAAATAATATAACATAATGGAAGATGAAAATGTAGAAATTAAATAATATAACATAATAGAATGTGAAGATATAGAAATAAAATAATATAACATAATGGAATAAGAACATTTAAAAATTAAGTAATATAACATAATGGAATATGAAAATATGAAAATAAAATTAAAATAACATAATGGAATAAGAAAATATAGAAATAAATTAATATAACATAATGGAATATGAAAATATAGAAATAAAATTATATGATGTAATGGAATATGAAAATATAAAAATAAAAAATTATAACATAATGGAATATGAAAATATAGAAATAAAATAATATGACATAATGGAATATGAAGATATATAAATGTAATAATATAACATAATGGAATATGAAAATATAGAAATAAAATAATATAACATAAGGGAATATGAAAATATAGAAATGAATTAATATGATATTATAGAATATGAAAATATAAAAATAAAATAATGTAATATAATGAAATATGAAAATATAGAAATAAAATAATATAACATATTGGAATATGAAAATATAGAAAGAAAATAATATAATATAATGGAATATGAAATTATAGAAATAAAATAATATAACATAATGAAATATGAAAATATAGAAATAAAGTAATATAACATAATGGAATATGAAAATATAGAAATATAATAATATAATATAATGGAATATGAAAATTTAGAAATAAAATATAATATAATGGAATATGAAAATATAGAAGTAAAATAGTAAAACATAATGAAATATGAAAATATAGAAATAATGTAATATAACATAATAGAATATGAAAATATAGAAATAAAGTAATATAATATAATGGAATATGAAAATATAGAAATAAAATAATAAAACATAATGAAATATGAAAATTTAAAAATAAAATAATATAACATCATGGAATATCGAAAATATAGAAATAAATTAATATAACATGATGGAATATGAAAATATAGAAAAAAATAGTAAAACATAATGGAAAATGAAATTATAAAAGATATAATATAATATAATGGATTATGAAAATGTAGAAAATAATATTATATAATATAAAGGAATATGAAAATATAGAAATAAAGTAATATAACATAATGGAATATGAAAATATGGAAAGAAAATAATATAACATAATGAAATATGGAAATATAGAAATAAAATAATATAACGTAATGGAATATGAAAATATAGAAATAAATTAATGTAACATAATGGAATATGAAAATATAAAAATAAAATGTAATATAATGAAATATGAAAATATAAAAATAAAAAATTATATTATAATGGAATATGAAAACCTGGAAATAAAATAATATAATGTAATGGATTATGAAAATATAGAAATAAAATAATATAACATAATGAAATATGAAAATAGAGAAATAATGCAATATAACATAATGGAATATGAAAATATAGAAATAAATTAATATAACATAATGGAATATGAATATATAGAAATAAAATAATATAATTTATGGAATATGTAAATATAGAAATAAAATAATATAACAATGAAATAGGAAAATATAGAAATAAAATGATATAACATTATGAAATATGAAAATATAGAAATAAATCAATATAAAATAATGGAATATTAAAATTTAGAAATAAAATAATATGAGAATGGAATGTGAAAATAAAAAAAAAATATAATATAATATAATGGATTATGAAAAATATAGAAAATAATATATAATATAATGGAATATGAAAATATAGATATAAAATAATATAACATAATGGAATATGAAAATGTAGAAATAAAATAATATAACATAATGGAATAAAAAAATTTAAAAATAAAGTAATATAACATAATGGAGTATGAAAATATGAAAATATATTAAAATAACATAATGGAATCAGAAAATTTGGAAATGAATTAATATAACATAATGGAATATGAAAATATAGAAATAAAATTATATGATGTAATGGAATATGAAAATATAGAAATAAATTAATATAACATAATGGGATATGAAAATATAGAAATAAAATTATATTACGTAATGGAATATGAAAATATAAAAATAAAAAAATATAACATAATGGAATATGAAAATATAGAAATAAAATAATATAACATAAAGGAACATGAAAATGTAGAAATTAGATAATATAACATCATAGAATGTGAAAATATAGAAATAAAATAATAAAACATAATGGAATATGAAAATGTAAAAATAAAATAATATAACATAATGGAATAAGAAAATTTAAAAATTAAGTAATATAACATAATGGAATTTGAAAATATAAAAATAAATTAAAACAACATAATGGAATAAGAAAATATAAAAATCAATTAAAATAACATAATGCAATATGAAAATATAGAAATAAAATTATATGAGGTAATGGAATATGAAAATATAAAAATTAAATAATATAACATAATGGCATATGAAAATATAAAAATATAATAAAATAACATAATGGAATATGAAGATATAGAAATGAAATAATATAACACAATGGAATATGAAAATATAAAAATAAAATAATATAACATAAGGGAATATGAAAATATAGAAATAAAATGATATATTATTGTAGAATATGAAAATATCGAAATAAAATAATGTAACATAATGGAATATGAAAATATAGAAATAAAATAATATAACATAATGGAATATGAAAATATGGAAAGAAAATAATATAATATAATGGAATATGGAATTATAGAAATAAAATAATATAATATAATGAAATATGAAAATATTGAAATAAAGTAATATAACATAATTAAAAATGAAATTATAGAAATAAAATAGTATTAAATAATGGAATATGGAAATATAGAAATAAAATAATATAACATAATGCAATATGAAAATATAGAAATAAAATAATATAACATAATGGAATATGAAAATATAGAAATAAATTAATGTGACATAATGGAATATGAAAATATAAAAATATGAGTAATATAATATAATGGAATATGAAAATATAAAAATAGAATAATATAATATAATGGAATATGAAAATATGGAAATAAAATAATATAATATAATGGAATAAGAAAATATAGAAATAAAATGATATAACATAATGAAATATGAAAATATAGAAATAATGTAAAATAACATAATGGAATAGGAAAATATAGAAATAAAATAACATAATATAAAGGAATATGAAAATATAGAAATAAAATAATATAACATAATGAAATATGAAAATATAGAAATAAAATAATATAACATTATGGAATATGAATATATAGAAATAAATTATTATAATATAATGGAATAAAAAATAAAGAAATAAAATAATAAAACATAATGGAAAATGAAAATATAAAAGATATATGATAATATAATGGATTATGAAAATATAGAATATAATATTACATAATAAAATGGAATATGAAAATTATAGAAATAAATTAATATAACATAATGGAATATGAAAATATGGTAAGAAAATAATATAACATAATGAAAAAAAATATAGAAATACAATAATATAACTTAATGGAAGATGAAAATGTAGAAATATAATAATATAACATAATAGAATATGAAAATATAGAAATAAAATAATATAACATAATAAAATATGAAAATATAGAAATAAAATAATATAACCTAATGGAATATGAAAATATAGAAATAAATTAATGTAATATAATAGAATATGAAAATATAAAAATAAAATAATATAATATAATGGAATATGAAAATATAAAAATAAAATAATATAATATAATGGATTATGAAAATATAAAAATAAAATAATATAACATAATGAAATATGAAAATATAGAAATAAAGTAATATAACATGATAGGATATGAAAATATAGAAATAAATTATTATAACTTAATGGAATATAAATATAGAGAAATAAAATAATATAATATAATGAATATAAAAATGTTGAAATAAAATAATTTATTATAATGGAAAATGAAAATATAGAAATAAAATAATATAACATAATGGAAAATGAAATTGGAGAAAGAAAATAATATAACAATAGAATATGAAAATATAGAAATAAAATAATATAACATAATAGAATATGAAAATATAGAAATAAAATAATATAACATAATGGAATATGAAAATATGAAAATGAAATAATATAACATAATGGAATATGAAGATATGGGAATGAACTAATATTACACAATGGAATATGAAAATATAGAAATAAAATCTTATGATATAATGGAATATGAAAATATAAAAATAAAATAATATAACATAATGGAATATGAAATTATAAAAATAAAATAATATAACGTAATGGAATATGAAGATATAAAAATAAATAATTATAACACAATGGAATATGGAAATATAGAAATAAAATCATATAACATAGGGGAATATGAATATATAGAAATAAAATAATATAACATAATGGAATATGAAAATATCGAAATAAAATAATCTAACATAATGGAATATAAAAATATAGAAATAAAATAATATAACATAATGGAATATGAAAATATGGAAAGAATTAATACAAAAATGAAATATGTACATATAAAAAAGAAGTAATATTACATAATGGAATATGAAAATGTAAAAAAATACTATTATAAAATAATGGAATATGAAAATATAGAAAATAAAATTATATAATATAATGGAATATGATAATATAGATATTAATTAATATAACATGATGGAATATGAAAATATAGTAATAAATTGATATAACATAATGGAATATGAAAATATAAGAATAAAATAATATAACATAATAGAATAAGAAAATATAGAAATGAAATAAAATAACATAAAGGAATATAAAAATAGAAAAAATTTAATAATATAATATTATGGAATATGAAAGTAAAGAAATAGAATAATATAAAATAATGGAATATGAAATTAGTAAAAATAATATAATATAATATAATTTAATATGAAAATATAGAGATAGAATAATAAATGGAATATAAAAATATAGAAATAAAATAACAAAATATAATGGAGTATGAAAAAATAAAAATAAAATAATATAATATAATGGAATATGAAAATATAAAAAATAAAGTAATGGAATTTAATGAATATAAAAATATTGATATAAGATAATATAATATAATGGAATATGAAAATATAAAAAAATATAACCTAATGGAATGTAAAAATATAGAAATAAAATAATATAACATAATGGAAGATGAAAATGTAGCAATAAAATAATATAACATAATAGAATGTGAAAATATAGAAATAAAATAATATAACATAATGGAATATGAAAATGTAGAAATAAAATAATATAACATAATGGAATAAGAAAATTTACCAATAAAGTAATATAACATAATGGAATATGAAAATATAAAAATAGATTAAAATAACATAATGGAATAAGAAAATATAGAAATAAATTAATATAACATAATGGAATATGAAAATATAGGAATAAAATTATATGACGTAATGGAATATGAAAATATAAAAATAAAATAATATAACATAATAGAATGTGAAGGTATAGAAATAAAATAATATAACATAATGGAAGATGAAAATGGAGAAATAAAATAATATAACATAATAGAATGTGAAAATATAGAAATAAAATAATATAACATAATGGAATATGAAAATGTAGAAATAAAATAATAAAACATAATGGAATAAGAAAATTTACAAATAAAGTAATATAACATAATGGAATATGAAAATATAAAGATAGATTAAAATAACATAATGGAATAAGAAAATATAGAAATAAATTAATATAATATATTAGAATATGAAAATATAAAAATGAAATAATATAATACAATGGAATATGAAAATCTAGAAATAAAATAATATAATATAATGGATTATAAAAATATAGAAATAATATATATAACAATGAAATATGAGAATATAGAAATAAAGTAATATAATATAATGGAATAAGAAAATATAGAAATAAATTAATATAACATAATGGAAGATGAATATATAGAAATAAAATAATATAATATAATGGAATATGAATATATAGAAATAAAATAATATAACAATGAAATATGAAAATATAGAAATAAATTAATATAACATAATGGAATAAGAAAATATAGAAATAAAATTATATGACATAATGGAATATGAAAATAAAAAAATAAAATATAATATAATAGATTATGAAAAATATAGAAAATAATATTATATAATATAATGGAATATGAAAATATAGAAATAAAACAATATAACATTAAGGAATATGAATATAAGGAAAGAAAATAATTTATCAATGAAATAAGAAAATGTAAAAATAAAATAATATAACATAATTAAATATTAAAATATAAAAATAAAGTAATAAAACATAATGGAATATGAAAATATAGCAATAAATTAATACAACATACTGGAATATGAATATATAGAAATAAAATAATATAATATAATGGAATATGAAAATATATAAATAAAATAATATAACAATGAAATATGAAAATACAGAAATACAATATTATAACATTATGGAATATGAAAATATAGAAATAAATTAATATAACATAATTGAATAAGAAAATATAGAAATAAAATAATATAATGGAATATGAAAATATAAAAAATATAATATAATATAATGTATTATGAAAAATATAGAAAATAATATTATAAAATAGAATGGAATATGAAAATATAGAAATAAAATAATATAACATAATGAAAATTGAGAATATGGAAAAAACATAATTTAACAATGAAATAAGAAAATATAGAAATAAAATAATATAGCATAATTAATTATGAAAATGTAGAAACAAAATATAAAATAATGGAATAAGAAAATATAAAAAATTAAATAATATAAATTTCTATATTTTCATTTTCCATTACGTCATATAATTTTATTTCCATATTTTCATATTCCATTATGTTATATTAATTTGTTTCTATATTTTCTTATTCCATTATGTTATTTTAATTATTTTCATATTTTCATATTCCATTATTTTATATTACTTAATTTTTAAATTCTCTTATTACATTGTGTTATATTATTTTATTTCTACATTTTCAAATTCCATTATGTTATATTACTTTTTTCTATATTTTCATATTCCATTATATTATTTTATCTTATTTCAATATTTTTATATTGCATTACTTATTTTATAATTTCATATTCCATTATAATATATAATTTTATTTTCATATTTTCTTACTCCTTTATATTATATTATTTTATTTCAATATTTTCATATTCCATTATATTATATTATTTTATTTCTATATTTTCATATTAAATTATATTATATTATTTTATTTTTCATATTTTCATTTTTCATTATATTATATTATTTTATTTCTTTCTTTTTATAATCCATAATATTATATTATTTAATTTTTTCTATTTTCACATTCCATTATGTTATATTATTTTATTTCCACATTTTCATATTCCATTATGTTTTATTTTATTTTATTTCTATATTTTCACATTCTATCATGTTATATTATTTTATTTCTACATTTTCATTTTCCATTATGTTATATTACTTTATCTCTATATTTTCATATTCCATTATATTATATTATCTTATTTCAATATTTTCATATTCCATTATGTTATATTATTTTATTTCTATTTTTTCATATTCCCTTATATTATATTATTTTATTTCTATATTTTCATATTCCATTATGTTATATTATTTTATTTCCATATTTTCATATTCCATTATATTACATTATTCTATTTTTATATTTTCATATTCCATTATATTATATTACTTATATTTTTATATTTTCATATTCCATTATGTCACATTAATTTATTTTTATATTTTCATATTCCATTATGTTATATTATTTTATTTCTATATTTTCATATTGCATTATGTTATATTATTTTATTTCTATAATTTCATATTCCATTATATTATATTATTTTCTTTCCATATTTTCATATTCCATTATGTTATATTATTTTATTTCTATTTTTTCAGATTCCATTATGTTACATTATTTTATTTCGATATTTTCATATTCTATAATATTATATTATTTTATTTCTATATTTTCATATTCCCTTATGTTATATTATTTTATTTCTATATTTTCATATTCCATTGTGTTATATTATTTCATTTCTATATCTTCATATTCCATTATGTTATATTATTATATTTCTATATTTTCATATTCCATTATGTTACATTATTCAATTTTTATATTTTCATATTCCATTAGGTCATATAATTTTATTTCTATATTTTCATATTCCATTATGTTATTTTAATTCATTTTTATATTTTCTTATTCCATTGTTATTTTAATTTATTTTCATATTTTCATATTCCATTATCTTATATTACTTAATCTTTAAATTTTCTTATTCCATTATGTTATATTATTTTATTTTCATATTTGCATAATCCATTATATTTTATTATTTTACTTTTATATTTTCACATTCTATTATGTTATATTATTTAGTTTCTACATTTTCATGTTCCATTATGTTATATTATTTTAATTCTATATTTTCATATTCCATTATGTTATATTTTTTTATTTTTATATTTTCATATTCCATTACGTAATACAATTTTATTTCTATATTTTCATATTCCATTATGTTATATTAATTTATTTCTATATTTTCATATTCCATTACATCATATAACTTTATTTCTATATTTTCATATTCCATTATGTTATATTAATTTATTTCTATATTTTCATATTCCATTATGTTATATTAATTTATTTTTATATTTTTATATTTCATTTTGTTAAATTATTTTCTTTCCATATTTTCATATTCCATTATGTTATATTATTTTATTTCTATATTTTCATATTCCATTATATTATTTAATATTATTTGCTATATTTTTCATAATCCATTATATTACATTATATTTTTTTATTTTCATATTCCATTATGTCATATTATATTATTTCTATATTCTCATATTCTATTATGTTATATTAATTTATTTCTATATTTTCATATTCCATAATGTTATATAATTTTATTTCTATATTTTTATATTTCACTGTTATATTATTATATTTCTATATTTTCATATTCCATTATATTATATTATTTTGTTTTCTATATATTCATATTCCATTATGTTATATTAATTTATTTCTATATTTTCATATTCCATTATGTTATATTACTTTAATTTATATATTTTCATATTTCATTGTTATATTATTTTATTTCTATATTTTCATAATCCATTATATTATATTATTTTATTTCTAGATTTTCATATTCCATTATATTATATTATTTTATTTTTGTATTTTCATATTCCATTATATTATATTATTTTATTTTTATATTTTCATAATCCATTATGTTACATTAATTTATTTCTATATTTTCATATTCCATTATGTTATATTATTTTATTTCTATATTTTCATATTTCTTTGTTATATTATTTTATTACTATATTTTCATATTCTATTATGTTATATTATTTTATTTCTACATTTTCATCTTCTATTATGTTATATTATTTTATTTTTATATTTTCTTATTTCCTTGTTATATCATTTTCTTTCCATATTTTCATATTTGATTATGTTATATCATTTTATTTCTATATTTTCATATTCCATTATATTATATAATATTATTTTCAATATTTTCATAATCCACTATGTTATATTTTATTTTTTTATATTTTCACATTCCATTAGGTTTTATTATTTTATTTCTATATTTTCATATTCCATTATGTTATATTAATTTATTTTTATATTTTCACATTCCATAATGTTATATTATTTTATTTCTATATTTTCATATTTCTTTATGTTATATTATTTTATTTCTATATTTTCATATTCCATTATATTATATTATTTTATTTCTATATATTCTTATTCCATTATGTTATATTAATTTATTTCTATATTTCCATATTCCATTATGTTATATTATTTTATTTCTATATTTTCATATTTCATTGTTATATTATTTTATTTCTATATTTTCATATTCCATTGTAATATATTATTTTATTTCCATATTTTCATATTCCATTATATTACATTATTTTATTTTTATATTATTCATATTCCATTATAATATATTATTTTATTTTTATATTTTCATATTCCAATATGTCACATTAATTTATTTCTATATTTTCATATTCCATTATTTTATATTATTTTATTTCTATATTTTCATATTTCATTATGTTAAATTTTTATCTTTCAATATTTTCATATTCCATTATGTTATATTATTTTATTTCAATATGTTCATATCCCATTATGTTACATTATTTTATTTCGGTATTTTCATATTTCATTATGTTATTTTAATTTATTTTTATATTTTCATATTCCATTATGTTTTATTACTTTATTGATCAATTTTCTTATTCTATTATGTTATATTATTTTATTTCTACATTTTATTATTACACTGTTATATTATTTTATTTCTACATTTTCATCTTCCATTATGTTATATTATTTTATTTCTATATTTTCATTATCCATTATGTTATATTATTTTATTTTAATATTTTCATATTCCATTACGTCATATAATTTTATTTCTATATTTTCATATTCCATTATGTTATATTAATTTATTTCTATATTTTCTCATTCCATAATGTTATTTTAATTTATTTTTATATTTTCATATTCCATTATGTTATATTACTTTTTTTTTAAATTTTCTTATTCCACTATGTTGTATTATTTTATTTCTACATTTTCATATTCCATTATGTTATATTATTTTATTTCTATATTTTCACATTCTATTATGTTATAATTTTTTATTTTTCCATTTTCATCTTCCATTATGTTATATTACTTTATTTCTATATTTTCATATTCCATTATATTATATTATCTTATTTCAATATTTTATATTCATTATATTCCATTACTTTATTCTTTATATTTTCATATTCCATTATATTATATCATTTTATTTTTTATATTTTCATACTCCATAATATTATATTACTTTATTTCTATATTTTCATATGCTAATATATTATGTTATTTTATTTCCATATTTTTATATTCCATTATATCATATTATTTTATTTCTAAATTTTCATATTAAATTATATTATATTATTTTATTTTTCCATATTTTCATATTCCATTATTTCATATTATTTTATTTTTTTTATTTTCATATTCCATAATTGTATATTATATATTTTTTTTCTATTTTCATATTCAATTATTTTATATTATTTTATTCCCACATTTTCATATTCCATTATGTTATTTTATTTTATTTCCATATTTTCATATTCTATTGTGTCATTATTTTATTCCTATATTTTCATATTCCATTATGTTATATTAATTTATTTCTATATTTTCATATTCCATCATGTTATATTAATTAATTTTTATATTATCATATTCCAATATACTATATATAATTCTTTTTTCTATATTTTCATAATCCATTATATTATAATACTATATTTTTTACATTTTCATATTCCATTATGTAATGTTACCTTATTTCTACATTTATATATTTCATGGTTATATTATTTTCTTTCCATATTTTCATATTCCATAATGTTATATTATTTTATTTCGATATTTTCATATTCTATTATGTTATATTATTTTAATTTTATATATTCATATTCACTTATGTTATATTATTTTATTTCTATATTTCTATATTCCATTGTTTTATATTAATTTATTTTTATATCTTCATAATCCCTTATGTTATATTATTTTAGTTCTATATTTTCATATTCCATTATGTTATATTATTTTATCTTTATATTTTCATATTCCATTAGGCATAAAATTTTATTTCTATATTTTCATATACCATTATGTTATATTATTTTATTTCTATATTTTCATATTCTATCGTTATTTTATTTTATTTCTCCAATTTCATCTTCCATTTTGTTATATTTTTTATTTTTATATTTTCATTTTCCATTATATTGAATTATTTTATTTCAAAATTTTTATACTCATTATATTATATTATTTTAATTTTTCTATTTCCATATTCCGTTTTATTATAATATTTTATTTTTATATTTTTTTTCTATATTATATTATTTCATTTCTCTATATTCATATTCTATTATATTATGATATTTTATTTCAATATTTTCATGTTCCATTAAATTATATTTTATTTCTATATTTTCATATTGAATTATATTATATTATTTTATTTTTTATATTTTCATATTCCATTATATATATTTCTATTTCTTTATTTTCATATTTCATAATATTATATTATTTAATTTTTTTTCAATTTTCATCTTCCATTAAGGTATATTACTTCATTTCTATATTTTCATATTCTATTATATTATATTATCTTATTTCAATATTTTTATATTGCATTACTTTATTTTTTTATAATTTCATATTCCATTATAATATATTATTATAATTTATACATTTTCATATTCTGTTATGTAATATTACTTTATTTCTATACTTATATATTTCATTGTTATATTATTTTCTTTCCATATTTTCATATTCCATTGTTATATGATTTGATTTCTATATTTTCATATTTCATTATGTTATATTATTTTATTTCTATATTTTCATATTCCATTATATTATATTATTTAATTTCTATATTTTCATATTTCATTATGTTATATGAAATTATTTCTATATTTTCATATTTCATTATGGTATATTATTTTATTTCTATATTTTCATATTCCATAATGTTATAGTATTTTATTTCCATATTTTCATATTCCATTATATTATATTATTCTATTTTTATATTTTCATATTCCATCGTGTTATATTAATTAATTTCTATATTATCATATTCCATTATGTCACATTAATTTAATTTATTTCTATATTTTCATATTCCATAATGTTATATTATTATATTTCTATATTCTCACATTCTATTATGTTATACTATTTAATTTCTACATTTTCATCTTCCATTATGTTATATTATTTTATTTCTATATTTTCATATTCCATTATGTTATATTATTTTATTTTTATATTTTCATATTTCATTACGTCATATTATTTTATTTCTATATTTTCATATTCCATTATGTTATATTAATTTATTTCTATATTTTCATATTCCATTACATCATATAATTCTATTTCTATATTTTCATATTCCATTATGTTATATAAATTTATTTCTATATTTTCTTATTCCTTTATGTTATTTTAATTTATTTTTGTATTTTCATATTCCATTATATTATATTACTTTATTTTTAAATTTTCTTATTCCATTATGTTATGTTATTTTATTTCTATATTTTCATATTCCATTATGTTATATTATTTTGTTTCTATAATTTCAGATTCTATTATGTTATATTATTTTATTTCTACATTTTCATCTTCCATTATGTTATATTACTTTATTTCTTTATTTTCATATTCCATTATATTATATTATCTTATTTCAATATTTTTATATTGCATTACTTCATTTTTTATAATTTCACATTCCATTATAATATATTATATTATTTTTTTTATTTTCATACTCTTTTATATTATATTATTTTATTTCTATATTTTCATATTCCACTATATTATGTTATTTTATTTCCATATTTTTATATTCCATTATATTATATTATTTTATTTCTATATTTTCATATTAAATTATATTATATTATTTTATTTTTCATATTTTCATTTTCCAATATATTATATTATTTTATTTTTTTTATTTTCATATTCCATAATATTATATTATTCAATTTTTTCTATTGTCACATTACATTATGTTATATTATTATATTTCCACATTTTCATATTCCATTATGTTATATTTTATCTTATTTTTATATTTTCATATTCTATTATGTTATATTATTTTATTCCTATATTTTCATATTCCATTATGTTATATGAATTTATTTCTATATTTTCATATTCCATCGTGTTATATCAATTAATTTCTATATTATCATATTCCATTATATTATATAATTTTATTTTCTATATTTTCATAATCCATTATATTATATTACTATATTTTTTTACATTTTCATATTCGATTATGTAATATTACTTTATTTCTATATTTACATATTTCATTGTTATAATATTTTCTTTCCATATATTCATATTCCATTATATTATATTATTTTATTTCTACATTTTCATCTTCCATTATGTTATATTATTTTATTTCTATATTTTCATATCCCATTATATTATATTATTTTATTTTTATATTTTCATATTCGATTGTGTTATATTAACTAATTTCTATATTATCATATTTCATTATGTCACATTAATTTATTTCTATATTTTCATATTCCATAATGTTATATTATTTTTTTCTATATTCTTATATTCTATTATGATATATTATTTAATTTCTACATTTCCATCTTCCATTATGTTATATTATTTTATTTCTATATTTTCATATTCAATTCTGTTATATTATTTTATTTTTATATTTTCATATTCCATTACGTCATATAATTTTATTTCTATATTTTCATATTCCATTATGTTATGTTAATTTATTTCTATATTTTCATATCCCATTACGTCATATAATTTAATTTGTATATTTTCATATTCCATAAAGTTATTTTAATTTATTTCTATATTTTTTTATTCCATGATGTTATTTTAATTTATTTTTATATTTTCATATTCCATTATGTTATATTACTTTATTTTTATATTTTCTTATTCCGTTATGTTATATTATTTTACTTCTACATGTTCATATTCAATTATTTTATATTATTTTAATTCTCTATTTTCACATTCTATTATGTTATATTATTTTATTTCTACCTTCTCATCTTCCATTATGTTATATTACTTTATTTCTATATTTTCATATTCCATTATATTATACTATCTTATTTCAATATTTTTATATTGCATTACTTTATTTTTTATTATTTCATATTCCATTATAATATATTATTTTATTTTTATATTTTCATACTCCTTTATATTATATTATTTTATTTCTAAATTTTCATATTCCATTATATTATGTTATTTTATTTCCATATTTTTATATTCCATTATATTATATTATTTTATTTCTATATTTTCATATCAAATTATATTATATTATTTCATTTTTCATATTTTCATTTTCCATTATATTATATTATTTCATTTCTTTATTTTCATATTCCATAATATTAAATTAATTAATTTTTTCTATTTTTACAATCAATTATGTTATGTTATTTAATTTCCACATTTCATATTCCATTATGTTATGTTTTATTTTATTTTTATGTTTTCATGTTCTATTATGTTATATTATTTTATTCCTATATTTTCATATTCCATTATGTTATATTAATTTATTTCCATATTTTCATATTCCATCGTGTTATATTAATTAATTTCTATATTATCATATTCCATTATATTATATAATTTTATTTTCTATATTTTCATAATCCATTATATTATATTATTATTTTTTTTACATTTTCATTTTTCATATTCATTGTTATATTATTTTCTTTCCATATTTCCATATTCCATTATGTTATATTATTTTATTTCTATATACTCATATTCCCTTATGTTATATTATTTTATTTCCATATTTCCATATACCATTGTGTTATATTATTTTATTTTTATATTTTCATATTCCATTATGTTATATTATTTTATTTCTATATTTTCATATACTATTATGTTATATTAATTCATTTCCATTTCTTCATATTTCATTGTTATATTATTTTATTTTCACATTTTCATATTCCATTATGCTATATTATTTTATTTTTACAGTTTCATATTCCGTTATTTTATACTATTTTATTTCTATATTTTCATATTCTATTGATATATTATTTTATTTCTCTAATTTCATCTTCCATTATGTTATAATATTTTGTTTCTATATTTTCATTTTCCTTTAGAAAAAGTTATTTTATATCAACATTTTTATATTCAATATATTATATTATTTTATTTTTTCTATTTTCATATTCCATTATATTATATTATTTTATTCTTATATTTTCATATTCCATATTATATTATTCCATTTCTATATATTCATATTCCATTATATTATGATATTTTATTTCCATATTTTCATATTCCATTAAATTATATTATTTTATTTCTATATTTTCTTATTAAATTATATTATGTTATTTTATTCTTTATATTTTCATATTCCATTATTTTATATTTTTTATATCTTTATTGTCATATTCTATATGTTTTTTTATTTTCTTATTCTATTATGTTATATTTTATTTTTACATTTTCATATTCAATTATGTTAAATTATTTTATTTCCATATTTTCATATTCCATTAAATTATTTTATTTTATTTCTATAAATTCATATTAAATTATATTATATTATTTTATTTTTTATATTTTCATATTCCTTCTTATTATATTTTTTTTATTTCTTTATTTTCATATTCCATAATATTAATATAAACTAATGGAATATGAAAATATAGAAATAAAAATATATGACATAATGGAATATGAAAATATAAAAATAAAATAATATAACATAATGAAATATGAAAATATAGAAAAAAATTAATGTGACCAAATGGAATTTGATAATATAGAAATTAATTAATATAACACGATGGAATATGAAAATATAAAAATAAAATAATACAATATACTGGAATATGAAAATATGGAAATAAAATATAACATTATGGAATAGGAAAATATAGAAATAAAATAATAAAACATAATGAAATATGAAAATATAAAAATAATGTTATATAACATAATGGAGTATGAAAATATAGAAATAAAATAATATAGTTTAATGGAATATGAAAATATAGAAATAAAATAATATAACATAATGAAATATGAAAAATAGAAATAAAATCATATAACATTATGGAATAGGAAAATATAGAAATGAATTAATATAACATAATGGAATATGAAAAGATAGAAATTAAATAGTAAAACATAATGGAATATGAAAATATAAAAGATATAATATAATATAATAGATTATGAAAATATAAAAAATAATATTATATAATATAATGGAATATGAAAATATAAAAATAAAATAATATAACATAATGAATATGAAAATATTGAAAGAAAATAATATATTAGTGAAATAAGAAAATATAAAAAGAAAATAATATAACATAATGGAAGATGAACATGTAGAAATAAAATAATAAAAAATAATAGAATATGAAAATATAGAAATAAAATAATATAACATAATGGAATATAAAAATGTAGAAATAAAATAATATAACATTATGGAATATGAAAATATGGAAAGAAAATAATTTAACATAATGAAATATAAAAACATAGAAATAAATTAATATAACATAATGGAATATGAAAATATAAGAATAAACTAATATAACATAATTAAATATGAAAATATTAAAATAAAATAAGATATAACATATTGGAATATGGAAATTTGGAAATAAAATAATATAACATAATGGAATGTGAAAATAGAAAAAATTAGATAATATAATATTATGGAAAATGAAAATATGAAAAATAAAATAATATAATATAATTTAATATGAAAATATAGAAATGAAATAATATAATATAATGGAATATAAAAATATGTATATAAAATAACATAATATAATGGAATATGAAAATATAGAAATAAAATGATATAATATAAAGGAGTATGAAAGTATGAAAATAAAGTAATATATTATAATGGAATATGAAATTATAAAAAGAGTAATGCAATATAAAAATATTGAAATAAGATAATATAATTTAATGGAATATGAAAATATAGAAATAAAGTAATATAACATAAAGAAATATGAAAATGTAGAAATAAAATAATTTAACATAATGGAATAAAAGAATTTAAAAATAAAGTAATATAAAAAATTGGAATATGAAAATATAAAATAAAGTAAAATAACATAATGGAATAAGAAAATATAGAAATAAATTGATATAACGTAATGGAATATGAAAATATAGAAATAAAATTATATGACGTAATGGAAAATGAAAATATAGAAATAAATTAATATAACATAATGGAATATGAAAATATAGAAATAAAAATATATGACATAATGGAATATGAAAATATAAAAAATAAAATAATATAACATAATGGAATATGAAAATATAGAAATAAAATAATATAATATAATGGAAAATGAAAATGTAGAAATTAATAGTATAACATAATAGAATGTGAAAATATAGAAATAAAATGATATAACATTATGGAATATGAAAATATAGAAATGAGTTAATGTGACCAAATGGAATATGATAATATAGAAATTAATTAATATAACACGATGGAATATGAAAATATAAAAATAAAATATTATAATATAATGGAATATGAAAATATAAAAATAATGTAATATAACATAATAGAATATGAAAATATAGAAATAAAATAATATAATATAATGGAATATGAAAATATAGAAATAAAATAATATAATATAATGAAATATGAAAATATAGAAATAAAATAATATAACATTATGGAATAGGAAAATATAGAAAAAAATTAATATAACATAATGGAATATGAAAATATAGAAATAAAATAATAAAACATAATGGAATATGAAAATATAAAAGATATAATATAATATAATGGATTATGAAAATATAGAAAATAATATTATATAATATAATGGAATATGAAAATATAGAAATAAAATAATATAACAAAATGGAATATGAAAATATGGAAAGAAAATAATATAACAATGAAATAAAAAAATATAGAAAAAAATAATATAACATAATGGAAGATGAACATGTAGAAATAAAATAATAAAACATAATAGAATATGAAAATATAGAAATAAATTAATATAACATAATGGAATATGAAAATATAAGAATAAAATAATATAACATAATTAAATATGAAAATATTAAAAAATAAAATAAAATATAACATAATGGAATATGAAAATGTGGAAATAAAATAATATACCATAATGGAATGTGAAAATAGAAAAAAATAAATAATATAATATTATGGAATATGAAAATATAGAAATAAAATAATATAATATTATGGAATATGAAAATAAAGAAATAAAATAATATAATATAATGAAAAATGAAAATATGAAAAATAAAATAATATAATATAATTCAATATGAAAATATAGAAATAAAATAATATATTATAATGGAATATGAAAATTTAGAAATAAAATAATATAATAAAAAGGAGTATGGAAATATGAAAATAAAATAATATTTTATAATGAAATATGAAATTATAAAAAATAAAGTAATGCAATATAAAAATATTGAAATAAGATAATATAATATAATGGAATATGAAAATATAGAAATAAAGTAATATAACATAATGGAAGATGAAAATGTAGAAATAAAATAATATAACATAATAGAATGAAAATATAGAAATAAAATAATATAACATAATGGAATATGAAAATGTAGAAATAAAATGATATAACATAATAGAATAAGAGAATTTAAAAATAAAGTAATATAATATAATGGAATATGAAAATATAAAAATAAATAAAATAACATAATTGAATAAGAAAAAATAGAAATAAATTAATATAACATAATGGAATATGAAAATATAAAAATAAAATTATATGACGTAATGAAAAATAAAAATTTATAAATAAATTAATATAACATAATGGAATATGAAAATATAAAAATAAAATTATATGACGTAATGGAATATGAAAATATAAAAATAAAATAATATAACAAAATGGAATATGAAAATGTAGAAATTAAATTGTTTAACGTAATAGAATGTGAAAATATAGAAATAAAATAAAATAATATTATGGAATATGAAAATATAGAAATAAATTAATATAACATAATGAAATATGAAAATATAAGAATAATGTAATATAACATAATGGAATATGAAAATATAGAAATAAAATAATATAATATAATGGGATATGAAAATATAGAAATTAAATAATATAACATAATGAAATATGAAAATATAGAAATAAAATAATATAACATTATGGAATATGAAAATATAAAAATAAATTAATATAAAATAATGGAATATGAAAATATAAAAATAAAATAATATAACACGATGGAATATGAAAACATGAAAATAAAATAGTATAATATAATAGAATATGAAAATATTGAAATAAAATAATATAACATCAAGGAATATGAAAATATAGAAATAAAATAATATAACATAATGAAATATGAAAATATAAGAATAATGTAATATAACATAATGGAATATGAAAATATAGAAATAAAATAATATAATATAATGGAATAGGAAAATATAAAAAAAAATAATATAAAATAATGGAATATGAAAATATAGAAATAAAATAATAAAACATGATGGAATATGAAAATATGAAAGATATAATATAATATAATGGATTATGAAAATATAGAAAATAATATTATATAATATAATGGAATATGAGAAAATAGAAATAAAATAATATAACATAATGGAATATGAAAATATGGAAAGAAAATAATATAACATAATGAAATAAGAAAATATAGAAAGAAAATGATATAACATAATAGAAGATGAACATGTAGAAATAAAATAATAAAACATAATAGAATATGAAAATATAGAAATAAAATAATATAACATAATGGAATATAAAAATGTAGAAATAAAAAAATATAACATAATGGAATATGAAAATATGGAAAGAAAATAATATAACATAATGAAATATAAAAATATAGAAATAATAATATAACATAATGGAATATGAAAATATAGGAATAAAATAATATAATATAATGGAATGTGAAAATATAAAAATAAAATAAAATATAACATAATGTAATATGAAAATGTGGAAATAAAATAATATAACATAATTGAATGTGAAAATAGAAAAAATATAATATTATGGAATATGAAAATAAAGAAATAAAATAATTTAATATAATGAAAAATGAAAATATGAAAAATAACATAATATGATATAATTTAATACGAAAATATAGAAATAAGATAATATAATATAATGGAATATAAAAATATGGAAATAAAATAATGTAATATGAAGGAGTATGAAAATATGAAAATAAAATAATATATTATAATGGAATATGAAATTATAAAAAATAAAGTAATGCAATATAAAAATATTGAAATAAGATAATATAATATAATGGAATATGAAAATATAGAAATAAAGTAATATAACATAATGGAAAATGAAAATGTAGAAAAAAAATAATATAAAATAATAGATTGTTAAAATATAGAAATAAAATAAAATATAACATAATGGAATATGAAAATGTGGAAATAAAATAATATACCATAATGGTATGTGAAAATAGAAAAATTAAATAATATAATATTATGGAATATGAAAATAAAGAAATAAAATAATATAATATAATGAAAAATGAAAATATGAAAAATAAAATAATATAATATAATTTAATATGAAAATATAGAAATGAAATAATATAATATAATGGAATATAAAAATATGGAAATAAAATAACATAATATAATGGAATATGAAAATATAGAAATAAAATAATATATTATAATGGAATATGAAATAATAAAAAAAAGTAATGCAATATAAATTATTGAAATAAGATAATATAATATAATGGAATATGGAAATATAGAAATAAAGTAATATAACATAATAGAATGTGAAAATGTAGAAATAAAATAATTTAACATAATGGAATAAGAGAATTTTGAAATAAAGTAATATAAAATAATGGAATATGAAAATATGAAAATAAATAGAATAACATAATGGAATAAGAAAATATAGAAACAAATTAATATAACATAATGGAATATGAAAATATAGATTTAAAATTATATGACGAAATGGAAAATGAAAATATAGAAATAAATTAATATAACATAATGGAATATGAAAATATAGAAATAAAAATATATGACATAATGGAATATGAAAATATAAAAATAAAATAATATAACATAATGGAAGATGAAAATGTAGAAATTAAATAGTATAACATAATAGAATGTGAAAATATAGAAATAAAATAATATAACATGGAATATGAAAATATAGAAATAAATTAATGTGACCAAATGGAATATGATAATATAGAAATTAATTAATATAACACGATGGATTATGAAAATATAAAAATGAAATAATATAATATAATGGAATATGAAATTATGGAAATAAAATAATATAACATTATGGAATAGGAAAACATAAAAATAAAATAATAAAACATAATGAAATATGAAAATATAAAAATAATGTAATATAACATAATAGAATATGAAGATATAGAAATAAAATAATATTATATAATGGAATAGGAAAATATAGAAATAAAATAATATAACATAATGAAATATGAAAATATAGAAATAAAATAATATAACATTATTGAATAGGAAAATATAGAAATGAATTAATATAAAATAATCAAATATGAAAATATAAAAGACATAATATAATATAATGGATTATGAAAATATAGAAAATAATATTATATAATATAATGGAATATGAAAATATAGAAATAAAATAATATAACATAATGGAATATGAAAATATGGAAAGAAAATAATATAACAGTGAAATAAGAAAATATAGAAAGAAAATAATATAACAATGGAAGATGAGCATGTAGAAATAAAAAAATAAAACATAATAAAATATGAAAATATAGAAATAAAATAATATAACATTATGGAATATAAAAATGTAAAAATAAAATAATATAACATAATGGAATATGAAAATATTGAAAGAAAATAATTTAACATAATGAAATATAAAAATATAGAGATAAAATAATATAACATAATGGAATATGAAAATATGGAAAGAAAATAATATAACATAATGAAATAAGAAAATATAGAAAAAAAATAATATAACATAATGGAAGATGAACATGTAGAAATAAAATAACAAAACATAATAGAATATGAAAATATAGAAATAAAACAATATAACATAATGGAATTTAAAAATGTAGAAATAAAATATTATAAAATAATGAAATATGAAAATATAGAAATAAATTAATGTAGCATAATGGAATATGAAAATATAAAAATAAAATAATATTATATAATGGAATATTAAAATATGATAATAAAATAATATAATATAATGGAATATGAAAATATGGAAATAAAATGATATAATATAATGGAATGTGAAAATATAGAAATAAAATAATATAACAAAATGAAATATGAAAATATAGAAATAATGTAATATAATATAATGGAATATGAAAATATAGAAATAAAATAATATAACAAAATGAAATATAAAAATATAGAAATAATGTAATATAACATAATGGAATATGAAAATATAGAAATAAAATAATATAACATAATGGAATATGAAAATATGAAAATAAAATAATATAACATAATGAAATATGAAGATATGGAAATGAATTAATATAACATAATGGAATATGAAAATATAGAAATAAAATTTCATGACCTAATGGAATATGAAAATATAAAAATAAAATAATATAACATAATGGAATATGAAAATATAGAAATAAATTAATATAACACAATGGAATATGGAAATATAGAAATAAAATAATATAACATGAGTGATTATGAATATATATAATTAAAATAAAATAAAATAATGGAATATGAAAATATCGAAATAAAATAATATAACATAATGGAATTCGAAAATATAGAAATAAAATCATATAACATAATGGAATATGAAAATATGGAAAGAAAATAATATAACAATGAAATATGTAAATATGAAAAAATAAAATAATATAACCTAATGGAATATGAAAATGTAGAAATAAAATAATATAACATAATGGAATAAGAAAATTTGTAAATAAAGTAATATAAAATAATGGCATATGAAAATATAAAGATAAATTAAAATAACATAATGGAATAAGAAAATATAGAAATAAATTAATATAACATAATGGAATATGAAAATATAGAAATAAAATTATATGACGTAATGGAATAAGAAAATATAAAAATAAAATAAAATAACATAATGGATGATGGAAATATAGAAATAAAATAATATAACATAATGGAAGATGAAAATCTAGAAATAAAATAATATATCACAATAGAATGTGAAAATATAGAAAGAAAATAATATAACAATGGAATAAAAAAGTAGAAATATAATAATATAACATAATGGATTAAGAAAAATGAAAAATAAAGTAATATAACATAATTGAATATGAAAATATAAAAATAAATCAAAATAACATAATGGAATAAGAAAATAAAGAAATAAATTAATATAACATAATGGAATATGAAATATAGAAATAAAGTAATATAACATAATGAAATATGAAAATATAGAAATAAATTAATATAACATATGGAATATGAAAATATGGAAAGAAAATAATATAACATAATTAAATAAGAAAGTATAAAAATAAAATAATATAATAAAATGGAAGATGAAAATGTAGAAATAAAATAATATAAAATAATAGAATATGAAAATATTGTAATAAAATAATATAACATAATGGAATAAAAAAATGTAGAAATAAAATAATATAACATAATGGAATATGAAAATATGGAAAGAAAATAATATAACATAATGAAATATGAAAATATAGAAATAAAATAATATAACATAACGGAATATGTAAATATAGAAATAAATTAATGTATCATAATAGAATATGAAAATATAAAAATAAAATAATATAATTTAATGGAATAATAAAATATAAAAACAAAATAATATAATATAATGGAATATGAAAATCTGGAAATAAAATAATATAATATAATGGATTATGAAAATATAGAAATGAAATAATATAACATAATGGAATATGAAAATATAGAAATAAAGTAATATAACATATTGGAATATGAAAATATAAAAAATAAATTAATATAACATAATGGAATATGAATATATAGAAAACAAAATAATATAATATAATGGAATATGAAAATATAGAAATTAGATAATATAACAATGCAATATAAATTAATATAACATAATGGAATATGAATATATAGAAAACAAAATAATATAATATAATGGAATATGAAAATATAGAAATTAGATAATATAACAATGCAATATGAAAATATAGGAATAAAATAATATAACATTATGGAATATGAAAATATAGAAATAAATTAATATAAAATAATAGAATATGAAAATATAAAAATAAAATAATATGACATAATGGAATATGAAAATAAAAAAAATATTATAATATAATTGATTATGAAAAATATAGAAAATAATATTATATAATATAATGGAATATGAAAATATAGAAATAGAATAATTTACCATAATGGAATATGAAAATATGGAAAGCAAAAATTTTAACATAATGAAATATGAAATTATAAAAATGAAATAATATAACATAATGGAATATGAAAATATAGAAATAAATTAATGTGACATAATGGAATATGAAAATAAAAGAATTAAATAATATAATATAATGGAATATGAAAACATAGAAAAATAATAATGTAATATAATCGAATATGAAAATATGGAAATAAAATAATATAATATAATGGAATATGAAAATATATAAATATAATAATATAACAATGAAATATGAAAATATAGAAATAAAGTAATATAACATAATGGAATATGAAAATCTAGGAATAAATTAATATAACATAATGGAGTAAGTATATGTAGAAATAATAATATAATATAATGGAATATGAAAATATAGAAATAAAATAATATAGCATAATGAAATATGAAAATATAGAATTAAATTATATAACATTATGGAATTTGAAAATATAGAAATAAATTAATATAACATAATGGAATATGAAAATATAGAAATAAAACATAATGGAATATGAAAATATAAAAAGAAAAAATATAAAATAATGGATTATGAAAATATAGAAAATAATATTATATGATATAATGGAATGTGAAAATATAGAAATAAAATAATATAACATAAAGGAATATGAAAATATGGAAAGAAAATTATATAACATAATGAAATAAGAAAATATAGAAATAAAATAATATAACATAATGGAAGATGAAAATGTAGAAATAAAATAATATAACATAATAGAATATGAAAATATAGTAATAAAATAATATAACATAATGGAATAAAAAAATTTGAAAATAAAGTAATATAAGATAATGGAATATGAAAATATAAAAATAAATTAAAATAACATAATGCAATAAGAAAATATAGAAATAAATTAATATAACATAATGGAATATGAAAATATAAAAATAAAATTATATGACGTAATGAAATAGGAAAATATAAAAATAAAATAAAATAACATAATGGATAATGAAAGTATAGAAATAAAATACTATAACAATGGAATAAAAAAATGTAGAAATATAATAATATAACATAATGGAATAAGAAAATTTAAAAATAAAGTAATATAACATAATGGAATATGAAAATATAAAAATAAATTAAAATAACATAATGGAATAAGAAAATATAGAAATAAATAAATATAACATAATGGAATACGAAAATATAGAAATAAAATTATATGACTTAATGGAATAAGAAAATATAAAAATAAAATAATATAACATAATGAAATATGAAAATATCGAAATAAAATAATGTAACATAATGGAATATTTAAATATAGAAATAAAATAATATAACATAATGGAATATGAAAGTATGGAAACAAAAAAAATTTCAAAATAATGAAATATGAAAATAGAGAAATAAAATAATATAACATAATGGAATAGGAAAATATAGAAATAAATTAATCTGATATAATAGAATATGAATATATAGAAATAAAATAATATATTATAATGGAATATGAAAATATAAAAATAAAATAATGTAATATAATAGAATATGAAAATATGGAAATAAAATAATATAATATAATGGAATATGAAAATATAGAAATAAAATAATATAACATAATGAAATATGAAAATATAGAAATAAAGTAATATAACAAAATGCAATATGAAAATAAAGAAATAAATTAATATAACATGGAATATGAAAATATGGAAAGAAAATAATATAACATAATGATATAAGAAAATATAGAAATAAAATAATATAACATAATAGAAGATGAAAATTTAGAAATAAAATAATATAACATGATGGAATATGAAAATATAGGAATAAAATAATATAACATAATAGAATATGAAAATATAGTAATAAAATAATATAACATAATGGAATATAAAAATGTAGAAATAAAATAATATAACATAATGGAATATGAAAATATGGAGAGAGAATAATATAACGTAATGTAATATGAAAATATAGAAATAAAATAATATAACATAATGGAATATAAAAATGTAGAAATAAAATAATATAACATAATGGAATATGAAAATATAGGAATAGAATAATATAACATAATAGAATATGAAAGTATAAAAATAAATTAAAATATAACATAATGGAATATAAAAATGTGGAAATAAAATAATATAACAATGGAATGTGAAAATAGAAGAAATTAAATAATATAATATTATGGAATATGAAAATAAAGAAATGAAATAATATAATATAAAGAAAAATGAAAATATGAAAAATAAAATAGTATAATATTATTTAATATGAAAATATAGAAATAAAATAATATAATATAAGGGAATATAAAAATATGGAAATAAAATAATATAATATAAAGGAGTATGAAAATATGAAAATAAAATAATATATTATAATGGAATATGAAATTATAAAAAATAAAGTAATGCAATATAAAAATGTTGAAATAAGATAAAATAATATAATTGAATATGAAAATATAGAAATAAAATAATATAACATAATGGAATAGGAAAATGGGGAAATAAGATAATATAATATAATGGAATGTGAAAATAGAAAAAATTAAATAATATAATATTATGGAATATGAAAATAAAGAAATAAAATAATATAATATAATGAAAAATAGAAATATGAAAAATAAACTAGTATGATATAATTTAATATGAAAATATAGAAATAGAATAATATAATATAATGAAATATGAAAATATAGAAATAAAGTAATATAATATAATGGAAGATGAAAATATAGAAATAAAATAATATAACATAATAGAATGTGAAAATATAGAAATAAAATTATATAACATAATGGAATATGAAAATGTAGAAATAAAATAATATAACATAATGGAATAAGAAAATTTAAAAATAAAGTAATATAACATTATGGAATATGAAAATATAGAAATAAATAAAATAACATAATGGAATAAAAAAATATAGAAATAAATTAATATAACATAATAGAATATGAAAATATAGAAATAAAATCATATGACGTAATGGAAAATGAAAATATATAAATAAATTAATATAAAATAATGGAATATGAAAATATAGAAATAAAATTATATGACGTAATGGACTATGAAAATATAAAAATAAAATAATAAAACATAATGGAATGTGAAAATATGGAAATAAAATAATATAAAATAATGGAATATGGAAATGTAGAAATTTAATAGTATAACATAATAGAATGTGAAAATATAAAAATAAAAAATTATAACATGGAATATGAAAATATAGAAATAAATTAATGTGACATAATGGAATATGATAATATAGAAATTAATTAATATAACACGATGGAATATGACAATATAAAAAAAATGATATAATATAATGGAATATGAAAATCTGGAAATAAAATAATATAAAACATTATGGAATAGAAAAATATAGAAATAACATAATATAACATAATGAAATATGAAACTAAAAATAATGTAATATAACAAAATGGAATATGATAATATAGAAATAAAATAATATAATAAAATGGAATATGAAAATATAGAAATAAAATAATATAACATAATGAAATATGAAAATATTGAAATAAAAAAATATAACATTATGGAATAGGAAAATAAAGAAATAATTTGATATAACATAATGGAATATGAAAATATGGAAATAAAATAATAAAATATAATGGAATATGAAAATATAAAAGATATAATATAATATAATGGATTATGAAAATATAGAAAATAATATTATATAATATAATGGAATATGAAAATATAGAAATGAAATAATATAACATAATGGAATATGAAAATATGGAAAGAAAATAATATAACATAATGAAATAAGAAAATATAGAAAGAAAATAATCTAATATAATGGAAGATGAACATGTAGAAATAAAATAATAAAACATAATAGAATATGAAAATATAGAAATAAAATAATATAACATAATGGAATATGAAAATATGGAAATAAAATAATAAAACATAATGGAATATGAAAATATAAAAGATATAATATAATATAATGGATTATGAAAATATAGAAAATAATATTATATAATATAATGGAATATGAAAATATAGAAATAAAATAATATAACATAATGGAATATGAATATATGGAAAGAAAATAATATAACATAATGAAATATGAAAACATAGAAAGAAAATAATCTAATATAATGGAACATGAACATGTAGAAATAAAATAATAGAACATAATAGAATATGAAAATATAGAAATAAAATAATATAACATAATTGTATATGAAAATATAGAAATAAATTAATATATCATAATGGAATATGAAAATATAAAAATAAAAAAATATTATATAATGGAATATGAAAATATAAAAATAAAATAATATAATATAATTGAATATGAAAATATGGAAATAAAATAATATAATATAATGGAATATGAAAATATAGAAATAAAATAATATAACATAATGAAATATGGAAATATAGAAATAATGTAATATAACATAATGGAATATGAAAATATAGAAATAAAATAATATAATATAATGGAATATGAATATATAGAAATAAAATAATATAACATGATGAAATATGAAAATATAGAAATGAAATAATATAACATAATGGAATATGAAAATATGGGAAGAAAATAATATAACATAATGGAATACGAAAATATAGAAATAAAATTATATGACTTAATGGAATAAGAAAATATAGAAATAAAATAATATATTATAATGGAATATGAAATTATAAAAAATAAAGTAATGCAATATAAAAATGTTGAAATAAGATAATATAATATAATTGAATATGAAAATATAGAAATAAAGTAATATAACATAATGGATTAGGAAAATGGGGAAATAAGATAATATAATATAATGGAATGTGAAAATAGAAAAAATCAAATAATATAATATTATGGAATATGAAAATGAAGAAATAAAATAATATAATATAATTAAAAATAGAAATATGAAAAATAAAATAGTATAATACAATTTAATATGGAAATATAGAAATAAAATAATATAATATAATGAAATATGAAAATATAGAAATAAAGTAATATAATATAATGGAAGATGAAAATATAGAAATAAAATAATATAACATAATAGAATGTGAAAATATAGAAATAAAATTATATAACATAATGGAATATGAAAATGTAGAAATAAATTAATATAACATAATGGAATAAGAGAATTTAAAAATAAAGTAATATAACATTATGGAATATGAAAATATAGAAATAAATAAAATAACATAATGGAATAAAAAAATATAGAAATAAATTAATATAACATAATAGAATATGAAAATATAGAAATAAAATTATATGACGTAATGGAAAATGAAAATATATAAATAAATTAATATAAAATAATGGAATATGAAAATATAGAAATAAAATTATATGACGTAATGGAATATGAAAATATAAAAATAAAATAATAAAACATAATGGAATGTGAAAATATGGAAATAAAATAATATAAAATAATGGAATATGGAAATGTAGAAATTTAATAGTATAACATAATAGAATGTGAAAATATAAAAATAAAATAATATAACATGGAATATGAAAATATAGAAATAAATTAATGTGACATAATGGAATATGATAATATAGAAATTAATTAATATAACACGATGGAATATGACAATATAAAAAAAAATAATATAATATAATGGAATATGAAAATCTGGAAATAAAATAATATAAAACATTATGGAATAGAAAAATATAGAAATAACATAATATAACATAATGAAATATGAAACTAAAAATAATGTAATATAACAAAATGGAATATGATAATATAGAAATAAAATAATATAATAAAATGGAATATGAAAACATAGAAATAAAATAATATAACATAATGAAATATGAAAATATTGAAATAAAAAAATATAACATTATTGAATAGGAAAATAAAGAAATAATTTGATATAACATAATGGAATATGAAAATATGGAAATAAAATAATAAAACATAATGGAATATGAAAATATAAAAGATATAATATAATATAATGGATTATGAAAATATAGAAAATAATATTATATAATATAATGGAATATGAAAATATAGAAATAAAATAATATAACATAATGGAATATGAAAATATGGAAAGAAAATAATATAACATAATGAAATAAGAAAATATAGAAAGAAAATAATCTAATATAATGGAAGATGAACATGTAGAAATAAAATAATAAAACATAATAGAATATGAAAATATAGAAATAAAATAATATAACATAATGGAATATGAAAATATGGAAATAAAATAATAAAACATAATGGAATATGAAAATATCAAAAATATAATATAATATAATGGATTATGAAAATATAGAAAATAATATTATATAATACAATGGAATATGAAAATATAGAAATAAAGTAATATAACATAATGGAATATGAATATATGGAAAGAAAATAATATAACATAATGAAATATGAAAATATAGAAAGAAAATAATCTAATATAATGGAAGATGAACATGTAGAAATAAAATAATAAAACATAATAGAATATGAAAATATAGAAATAAAATAATATAACATAATTGTATATGAAAATATAGAAATAAATTAATATATCATAATGGAATATGAAAATATAAAAATAAAAAAAATATTATATAATGGAATATGAAAATATAAAAATAAAATAATATAATATAATTGAATATGAAAATATGGAAATAAAATAATATAATAAAAGGGAATATGGAAATAGAGAAATAAAATAATATAACATAATGAAATATGGAAATATAGAAATAATGTAATATAACATAATGGAATATGAAAATATAGAAATAAAATAATATAATATAATGGAATATGAATATATAGAAATAAAATAATATAACATGATGAGATATGAAAATATAGAAATTAAATAATATAACATAATGGAATATGAAAATATGGGAAAAAAATAATATAACATAATGGAATACGAAAATATAGAAATAAAATTATATGACGTAATGGAATAAGAAAATATAGAAATAAAATAATATAACATAATGAAATATGAAAATATCGAAATAAAATAATGTAACATAATGGAATATTAAAATATAAAAATAAAATAATATAACACAATGGAATATGAAAATATGGAAAGAAAAAAATTTAACATAATGAAATATGAAAATATAGAAATAAAACGATATAACATAATGGAATAGGAAAATATAGAAATAAATTAATGTGACATAATGGAATATGAAAATATAGAAATGAAATAATATATTACAATAGGATATGAAAACATAAAAATAAAATAATGTAATATAAAGGAATATGAAAATATGGAAATAAAATAATATAATATAATGGGATATGAAAATATATAAATAAAATAATATAATATAAGGGAATATGAAAATATAAAAATAAATTAATGTGATATAATGGAATGTGAAAATATAAAAATAAAATAATATAATATAATGGAATATGAAAATATAAAAATAAAATAATATAATATAATGGAATATGAAAAAATAAAAATAAAATAATATAATATAATGGAATATGAAAATATAGAAATAAAATAATATAACAATGAAATATGAAAATATAGAAATAAAATAATATAACATTATGGAATGTGAAAATATAAAAATAAATTAATATAACATAATGGAATATGAAAATATGGAAATAAAATAATAAAACATAATGGAATATGAAAATATAAAAAATATAATATAATATAATGGATTATGAAAATATAGAAAATAATATTATATAATATATATAATGGGATTTGAAAATATAGAAATAAAAAAATATAACATAATGGAATATGAAAATATGGAAAGAAAATTATATAATATAATGAAATAAGAAAATATAGAAATAAAATAATATAATATAATGGAATATGAAAATATAGAAGTAAAATAATATAACATAATGAAATATGAAAACATAGAAATAAAATAATATAACATTATGGAATGTGAAAATATAAAAATATATTAATATAACATAAAGGAATATGAATAAATAGAAATAAAAAAATAAAACATAATGGAATATGAAAATATAAAAAAATATAATATAATATAATGGATTATGAAAATGAAGAAAATAATATTATATAATATAATGGAATATGAAAATATAGAAATAAAATAATATAACATAATGGAATATGAAAATATGGAAAGAAAATAATATAATTTAATGAAATAAGAAAATGTAGAAATAAAATAATATAACATAATAGAAGATGGCAATGTAAAAATAAAATAATATAACATAATAGAATATGAAAACAGAAATAAAATAATATAACACAATGGAATATAAAAATGTAGAAATAAAATAATATAACATAATGGAATAGGAAAATATAGAAATAAAATAATATAACATAATGGAATATGAAAATATAGAAATAAAATAATATAACATAATGGAATAAGAAAATATAAAAATAAGATAATATAATTCAATGGAATATGAAAATATAAAAATAAAATAATGTTATTTAATGGAATATATAGATCTGGAAATAAAATAATATAATATGATGGAATATGAAATTATAGAAATAAATTAATATAACAAAATGAAATATGAAAATATAGAAATGAAGAAATATAACTTAATGGAATATGAGAATATATAAACAAATTAATATAATTGAATGGAATATGAATATATAGAAATAAAATAATATAATATAATGGAATATGAAAATATAAAAATAAAATAATATGACAATGAATTATGAAAATATAGAAATAAAATAATATAACATTATGGAATTTGAAAATATAGAAATAAATTAATATAACATAATGGAAAATGGAAATATAGAAACAAAATAATATAATATAATGGAATATGAAAATATATAAATAAAATAATATAACAAGGAAATATGAAAATATAGAAATAAAGTAATATAACATAATGGAATATGAAAATCTAGGAATAAATTAATATAACATAATAGAGTAAGAATATATAGAAATAATAATATAATATAATGGAATATGAAAATATATAAATAAAATAATATAACATAATGAAATATGAAAATATAGAAATAAAATTATATAACATTATGGAATTTGAAAATATAGAAATAAATCAATATAACATAATGGAATATGAAAATATAGAAATAAAACATAATGGAATATGAAAATATAAAAAAATAAAATATAATATAATGGATTATGAAAATATAGAAAATAATATTATATGATATAATGGAATATGAAAATATAGAAATAAAATCATATAACATAAAGGAATATGAAAATATGGAAAGAAAATTATTTAATATAATGAAATAGAAAAAATAGAAATAAAATAATATAACATAATTGAAAATGAAAATGTAGAAATAAAATAATATAACATAATAGAATATAAAAATATAGTAATAAAATAATATAACATAATGGAATAAAACAATTTGAAAATAAAGTAATATAAGATTATGGAATATGAAAATATAAAAATAAATTAAAATAACATAATGCAATAAGAAAATATAGAAATAAATTAATATAACATAATGGAATATGAAAATATAAAAATAAAATTATCTGACGTAATGAAATAGGAAAATATAAAAATAAAATAAAATAAAATAATGGATAATGAAAATATAGAAATAAAATAATATAACATAATGGAAGATGAAAATGTTAAAATAAAATAATATAACATTATAGAATGTGAAAATATAGAAATAAAATAATATAACAATGGAATAAAAAAATGTAGAAATATAATAATATAACATAATGGAATAAGAAAATTTAAAAATAAAGTAATATAACATAATGGAATATGAAAATATAAAAATAAATCAAAATAACATAATGGAATAAGAAAATATAGAAATAAATAAATATAACATAATAGAATACGAAAATATAGAAATAAAATTATATGACTTAATGGAATAAGAAAATATAAAAATAAAATAATATAACATAATGGAATATGAAAATATCGAAATAAAATAATGTAACATAATGGAATATTATAATAGAAATAAAATAATATAACATAATGGAATACGAAAATATGGAAAGAAAAAAAATTCAACATAATGAAATAGGAAAATATAGAAATAAAATAATATAACATAATGGAATAGGAAAATATAGAAATAAATTAATGTGATATAATGGAATATGAAAATATAGAAATAGAATAATATATTATAATGGAATATGAAAATATAAAAATAAAATAATGTATTATAATGGAATATGAAAATATGGAAATAAAATAATATAATTTAATGGAATATGAAAATATAGAAATAAAATAATATAACATAATGAAATATGAAAATATAGAAATAAAGTAATATAACATAATGAAATATGAAAATAAAGGAATAAATTAATATAACATATGGAATATGAAAATATGGAAAGAAAATAATATAACATAATGATATAAGAAAATATAGAAATAAAATAATATAACATAATGGAAGATGAAAATGTAGAAATAAAACAATATAACATAATGGAATATGAAAATATAGGAATAAAATAATATAACATAATGGAATATAAAAATGTAGAAATAAAATAATATAACATATTGGAATAGGAAAATATGGAGAGAAAATAATATAACATAATGAAATATGAAAATATATAAATAAAATAATATAATATAATGGAATATAAAAATGTAGAAATAAAATAATATAACATAATGGAATATGAAAATATAGGAATAAAATAATATAACATAATAGAATAAAAATAAAAAATAAGATAAAATATAACATAATGGAATATGAAAATGTGGAAATAAAATAATATAACATAATGGAATGTGAAAATAGAAAAAATTAAATAATATAATATTATGGAATATGAAAATAAAGAAATGAAATAATATAATATAAAGAAAAATGAAAATATGAAAAATAAAATAATATAACATTATTTCATATGAAAATGTAGAAATAAAATAATATAATATAATGGAATATAAAAATATGGAAATAAAATAATATAATATAAAGGAGTATAAAAATATGAAAATACAATAATATATTATAATGGAATATGAAATTATAAAAAATAAAGTAATGCAATATAAAAATGTTGAAATAAGATAATATAATATAATTGAATATGAAAATATAGAAATAAAGTAATATAACATAATGGGAATAGGAAAATGGGGAAATAAGATAATATAATATAATGAAATGTGAAAATAGAAAAAATCAAATAATATAATATTATGGAATATGAAAATAAAGAAATAAAATAATATAATATAATGAAAAATAGAAATATGAAAAATAAAATAGTATGATATAATTTAATATGAAAATATAGAAATAAAAATAATATAATATAATGGAATATGAAAATATAGAAATAAAGTAATATAATATAATGTACGATGAAAATATAGAAATAAAATAATATAACATAATAGAATGTAAAAATATAGAAATAAAATTATATAACATAATGGAATATGAAAATGTAGAAATAAAATAATATAACATATGGAATAAGAGAATTTAAAAATGAAGTAATATAACATTATGGAATATGAAAATATAAAATAAATAAAATAACATAATGGAATAAGAAAATATAGAAATAAATTAATATAACATAATGGAATATAAAAATATAGAAATAAAATTATATGACGTAATGGAAAATGAAAATATATAAATAAATTAATATAACATAATGGAATATGAAAATATAGAAATAAAATTATATGACGTAATGGAATATGAAAATATAAAAATAAAATAATGAAACATGATGGAATATGAAAATATGGAAATAAAATAATATAAAATAAAGGTAGATGGAAATATAGAAATTTAATAGTATAACATAATAAAATGTGAAAATATAAAAATAAAATAATAAAACATGGAATATGAAAATATAGAAATAAATTCATGTGACATAATGGAATATGATAATATAGAAATTAATTAATATAACACGATGGAATATGAAAATATAAAAATAAAATATTATAATATAATGGAATATGAAAATATGGAAGTAAAATAATATAAAACATTATGGAATAGGAAAATATAGTAATAACATAATATAACATAAGGAAATATGAAACTATAAAAATAATGTAATATAACAAAATGGAATATGAAAATATAGAAATAAAATAATATAATAAAATGGAATATGAAAATATAGAAATAAAAAATTATAACATAATGAAATATGAAAATATTGAAATAAAAAAATATAACATTATGGAATAGGAAAATAAAGAAATAAATTAATATAACATAATGGAATATGAAAATATGGAAATAAAATAATAAAACAAATTGGAATATGAAAATATAAAAGATTTAATATAATATAATGGATTGTGAAAATATAGAAAATAATATTATATAATATAATGGAATATGAAAATATAGAAATAAAATAATATAACATAATGGAATATGAAAATATGGAAAGAAAATAATATAACATAATGAAATAAGAAAATATATAAAGAAAATAATATAATATAATGGAAGATGAACGTGTAGAAATAAAATAATAAAACATAATAGAATAAGAAAATATAGAAATAAAATAATATAACATAATGGAATAAAAAATGTAGAAATGAAATATTATAACATAATGGAATAGAAAAGTATGGAAAGAAAATAATATAACATAATGAAAAATTAAAATATAGAAATAAAATAATATAACATAATGGAATATGAAAATATAGAAATAAATTAATATAGCATAATGGAATATGAAAATATAAAAATAAAAAAAAATATTATATAATGGAATATGAAAATATAAAAATAAAATAATATAATATAATTGAATATGAAAATATGGAAATAAAATAATATAATATAATGGAATATGAAAATATAGAAATAAAATAATATAACATAATGAAATATGAAAATATATAAATAATGTTATATAACATAATGGAATATGAAAATATAGAAATAAAATAATATAATATAATGGAATATGAATATATAGAAATAAAATAATATAACATGATGAAATATGAAAATATCGAAATAAAATAATGTAACATAATGGAATATTGAAATATAGAAATAAAATAATATAACACACTGGAATATGAAAATATGGAAAGAAAAATATTTTACATAATGAAATATGAAAATATAGAAATAAAACGATATGACATAATGGAATAGGAAAATATAGAAATAAATTAATGTGACATAATGGAATATGAAAATAGAGAAATAAAATAATATATTATAATGGAATATGAAAATATAAAAAATAAAATAATGTAATATAATGGAATATGAAAATATGGAAATAAAATAATATAATATAATGGAATATGAAAATATAGAAATAAAATAATATAACATAAGGGAATATGAAAATATAAAAATAAATTAATGTGACATAATGGAATGTGAAAATATAAAAATAAAATAATATAATATAATGGAATATGAAAGTATAAAAATAAAATAATATAATATAATGGAATATGAAAATATAGAAATAAAATAATATAACATTATGGAATGTGAAAATATAAAAATAAATTAATATAACATAATAGAATATGAAAATATAGAAGTAAAATAATAAAACATAATGAAATATGAAAATATAAAAAATATAATATAATACAATGGATTATGAAAATATAGGAAATAATATTATATAATATATATAATGGGATTTGAAAATATAGAAATAATATAATATAACTTAATGGAATATGAAAATATGGAGAGAAAATAATATAATATAATGAAATAAGAAAATATAGAAATAAAATAATATAATATAATGGAATATGAAAATATAGAAGTAAAGTAATATAACATAATGAAATATGAAAATATAGAAATGAAATAATATAACATTATGGAATGTGAAAATATAAAAATATATTAATATAACATAATGGAATATGAAAATATAGAAATAAAATAATAAAACATAATGGAATATGAAAATATAAAAAATATAATATAATATAATTGATTATGAAAATATAGAATATAATATTATATAATATAATGGAATATGAAAATATAGAAATAAAATTATATAGCCTAATGGAATAAGAAAATTTGGAAAGAAAATAATATAATTTAATGAAATAAGAAAATATATAAATTAAATAATATAACATAATGGAAGATGACAATGTAAAAATAAAATAATATAACAATAGAATTTTAAAACATAGAAATAAAATAATATAACATAATGGAATATAAAAATGTAGAAATAAAATAATATAACATAATGGAATATGAAAATATGGAATGAAAATAATATAACACAATGGAATAAGAATATAAAGAAATAACATAATATAATATAATGGAATATGAAAATATAGAAATAAAATAATATAACATAATGAAATAAGAAAATATAGATATAAAATAAAATAACTTTATGGAATGGGAGACATATAAAAATAAATTAATATAACATAATAGAATATGAATATATGGAAATAACATAATAAAACATAATGGAATATGAAAATATAAAAAAAATATAATATAATAATATGCATTATGAAAATGAAGAAAATAATATTATATAATATAATGGAATATGAAAATATAGAAATAAAATAATATAACATAATGGAATATGAAAATATGGAAAGAAAATAATATAATATAATGAAATAAGAAAATATAGAAATAAAATAATATAACATAATGGAATAAGAAAATATAAAAATAAAATAATATAATTTAATGGAATATGAAAATATAAAAATAAAATATTATTATATAATGGAATATATAGATCTGGAAATAAAATAATATAATATAATGGAATATGAAATTATAGAAATAAATTAATATAACATAATGAAATATGAAAATATAGAAATAGAGAAATATAGAATAATGGAATATGAGGATATATAAACAAATTAATATAATTGAATGGAATATGAATATATAGAAATAAAATAGTATAATATAATGGAATATGAAAATATAGAAATAAAATAATATGACAATGAAATATGAAAATATAGAAATAAAATCATATAACATAATGGAATATGAAAATATAGAAATAAAATAATATGATATAATAGAATATGAAAATATAAAAAAATAAAGTAATGTAATATAATGAATATAAAAATATTGAAATAAGATAATATAATATAATGGAATATGAAAATATAGAAATAAAGTAATATAACATAATGGAAGATGAAAATGGAAAACTAGAATAATATAACATAATATAAAGTGAAAATATAGAAATGAAATAATATAACACAATGGAATATGAAAATATAAAAATAAATTAAAATAACATAATGGAATAAGAAAATGTAAAAAAAATTAAAATAACATAATGGAATAAGAAAATATAGAAATAAATTAATATAATATAATGCAATATAAAAATATAGAAATAAAATAATATAACATAAAGGAAAAGAAAATGTAGAAATTAAGTAATATAACATAATAGAATGTGAAAATATATAAATAAAATAAAATAACATAGTAGAATATGAAAATGTAAAAATAAAATAATATAACATAATGGAATAAGAAAATGTAAAAGTTAAGTATTATTACATAATGGAATATGAAAACATAGAAGTAAATTAAAATAACATAATGGAATAACGAAATATAGAAATAAATTAATAGAACATAACGGAATAAGGAAATATAAAAATAAAATTATATGACGTAATGGAAAATGAAAATATGAAAATAAAATGATATAACCTATTGGAATAGGAAAATATAGAAATAAAATAATATAATATTATAGAATATGAAAATATCGAAATAAAATAATGTAACATAATGGAATATGAAAATATAGAAATAAAATAATATAACATAATGGAATATGAAAATATTGAAAGAAAACAATTTAACATAATGAAATATGAAAATATAGAAATAAAATAATATAATATAACGGAATATGAAAATTTTGAAATAAATTTATGTGACATAATGGAATATGAAAATATAAAAATAAAATAATATAATATAATGGAATATGAAAATATAAAAAAATAATATAATATATTGGAATATGAAAATATAAAAAATAAAGTAATGCAATATAATGAATATATAAATATTGAAATAAGATAATATAATGGAATAAGAAAATATAAAAAAGTATAACATAATGGAAGATGAAAATGGAGAAATAAAATAATATAACATAATAGAATGTGAAAATATAGAATTAAAATAATATAACATAATGGAATATTAAAATTTAGAAATAAAATAATATAACATAATGGAATATGAAAATATAAAAATAAATTAAAATAACATAATGGAATAAGAAAATATAGAAATAAATTAATAAAACATAATGGAATACGAAAATATAGAAATAAAATTATATGAAGTAATGGAATATGAAAATATAAAAATAAAATAATATAACATAATGGAATATAAAAATGTAGAAATTTAAATAATATAACATAATAGAATGTGAAAATATAGAAATAAAATAATATAACATAATGGAATATGAAAATGTAGAAATAAAATAATATAACACAATAGAATAAGAAAATTTGAAAATAGAGTAATATAACATAATGGAATATTTAAATATAAAATAAATTAAAATAACATAATGGAATAAGAAAATATAGAAATAAATTAATAAAACATAATGGAATACGAAAATATAGAAATAAACTTATATGAAGTAATGGAATATGAAAATATAAAAATAAAATAATATAACATAATGGAATATAAAAATGTAGAAATAAAATAATATAACATAATAGAATGTGAAAATATAGAAATAAATTAATATAACATAATGGAATATGAAGATAAAGAAATAAAATTATATGACGTAATGGAATATGGATATATAAAAATAACATAATATAACATAATGAAATATAAAAAATATAGAAATAAAATAATATAACATAATGGAATATGAAGATATAGAAATGAAATGATATAACACAATGGAATTTGAGAATATAGAAATAAAATAATATAACCTAAGAGAATATGAAAATATAGAAATAAATCAATGTGACATAATGGAATATGAAAATATAAAAATAAAATAATATAATATAATGGAATATGAAAATATAAAAATAAATTAAAATAACATAATGGAATAAGAAAATATAGAAATAAATTAATAAAACATAATGGAATACGAAAATATAGAAATAAAATTATATGAAGTAATGGAATATGAAAATATAAAAATAAAATAATATAACATAATGGAATATAAAAATGTAGAAATAAAATAATATAACATAATAGAATGTGAAAATATAGAAATAAAATAATATAACATAATGGAAAATGAAAATGTAGAAATAAAATAATATAACACAATAGAATAAGAAAATTTGAAAATAGAGTAATATAACATAATGGAATATTTAAATCTAAAAATAAATTAAAATAACATAATGGAATAAGAAAATATAGAAATAAATTAATAAAACATAATGGAATACGAAAATATAGAAATAAACTTATATGAAGTAATGGAATATGAAAATATAAAAATAAAATAATATAACATAATGGAATATAAAAATGTAGAAATAAAATAATTTAACATAATAGAATGTGAAAATATAGAAATAAATTATTATAACATAATGGAATATGAAGATAAAGAAATAAAATTATATGACGTAATGGAATATGGATATATAAAAATAACATAATATAACATAATGAAATATAAAAAATATAGAAATAAAATAATATAACATAATGGACTATGAAGATATAGAAATGAAATGATATAACACAATGGAATATGAGAATATAGAAATAAAATAATATAACCTAAGAGAATATGAAAATATAGAAATAAATTAATGTGACATAATGGAATATGAAAATATAAAAATAAAATAATATAATATAATGGAATATGAAAATATAAAAATAAAATAATATAATATAATGGAATATGAAAATATGGAAATAGAATAATATGATATAATGGAATATTAAAATATAAAAATAAAATAATATAACAATGAAATATGAAAATATAGAAATAAAGTAATAAAATACAATGGAATATGAAAATATAGAAATAAATTAATATAACATAATGGAATAAGAATATATAGAAATAAAATAATATAATATAATGGAAAATGAAAACAGAAATAAAATAATATAACATCATGAAATATGAAAATATAGAAATAAAATAATATAACATTATGGAGGGTGAAAATATAGAAATAAAAATAATATAACATAATGGAATATGAAAATAGAGAAATAAAATGATAAAACATAATGGAAAATGAAAATATATAAAAATATAATATAATATAATGGATTATGAAAATATAGAAAATAATATTATCTAATATAATTTAAAAAGAAAATATAGAAATAAAATAATATGAAATAATGGAAGATGAAAATGTGAAAAAAAATAATATAACATAATATAATATGAAATCAGAAATAAAATAATATAACATAATGGAATATAAAAATGTAGAAATGTAATAATATAACATAATGGAATATGAAAATATGGAAAGAAAATAATATAACATAATAAAATATGAAAATATAGGAATAAAAAAATATAACAATGGAATATGAAAATATAGAAATAAATTAATGTAACATAATAGAATATGAAAATATAAAAATAAGATAATATAATATAATTAAATATGAAAATATAAAAATAAAATAATATAATATAATGGAATATGATATTCAGGATATAAAATAATATAATATAATGGAATTTGAAAATATAAAAATAAAATAATTTAACATAATGAAATATGAAAATATAGAAATAAAGTAATATAACATACTGGAATATGAAAATATAGAAATAAATTATTATAACATAATGGAATATGAATATATAGAAATGAAATAATATAATATAAAGATTTATGAAAATATAGAAATAAAATATGACAATGAAATATGAAAAAGTAGATATTAAATAATATAACATTAGGGAATATGAAAATATACAAATAAATAAATATAAAATAATGAAATAGTAAAACATAGAAATGAAATAATATAACATAATGGAATATGAAAATATAGAAATAAAGTAATATAACATAATGGAAGATGAAAATGGAGAAATAAAATAATATAACAAAATAGAATGTAAAAATATAGAAATAAAATAATATAACATAATGGAATATGAAAATGTAGAAATAAAATAATATAACATAATGGAATAAAAAAATTTAAAAATAAAGTAATATAACATAATGGAAAATGAAAATATAAAAATGAATTAAAATAACATCATGGAATAAGAAAATATAGAAATAAATTAGTATAACATAATGGAATATGAAAATATAGAAATAAAATTATATGAGGTAATGGAATATGAAAATATAAAAATTAAATAATATAACATTATGGAATATGAAAATGTAGAAATAAAATAATAAAATAAAATAGAATGTGAAATTATAGAAATAAAATAATATAACCCAACAGAATAAAAAAAAATTAAAAATAGAGTAATATAACATAATGGAATATGAATATATAAAAATAAATTATAATAACATAATGGAATAAGAAAATATAGAAATAAATTAATATAACATAATGGAATTTAAAATATAGAAAAAAAATTATATTACCTAATGGAATATGGAAATATAAAAATAAAATAATATAACATAAGAAAATATGAAAATATAGAAATGAAATAATATAACATAATGGAATATGGACATATAGAAATGAAATAATATAACGCAATGGAATATGAAAATATAGAAAAAAATAATATAACATAAGGGAATATGAAAATATAGAAATAAATGAATGAGACATAATGGAATATGAAAATATAAAAAAAATAATATAATATAATGGAATATAAAAATATAAAAATAAAATAATATAATATAATGGAATATGAAAATATAAAAATAAAATAATATAATATAATGGAATATGAAAATATAGAAATAAAATAATATAACAAAATTTATGAAAATATAGAAATAAAGTAATATAACATAATGGAATATGAAATATAGAAATAAATTAATATAACATAATGGAATAAGAATATATTGAAATAAAATGATATAATATAATGGAATATGAAAATATAGAAATATAATAATATAACATAATGAAATAAGAAAATATAGAAATATCATAATATAACATTATGGAATAGGAAAATAAAGAAATTAATTGATATAACATAACGGAATATGGAAATATAAAAATAAAATAATAAAACATAATGGAATAAGAAAATATAACAAATATAACATAATATAATGGATTATGAAAATATAGAAAATAATATTATATAATAGAAGGGAATATGAAAATATAGAAATAAAATAATAGAACATAATAGAATATGAAAATATGGAACGAAAATAATATAATATAATGAAATAAGAAAATATAGAAATAAAATAATATAACATAATGGAAGATGACAATGTAGAAAATAAAATATAAAAATGGAATATGAAAACAGAAATGAAATAATATAATATAATGGAATATGAAAATATAAAAATAAAATAATATAATTTGATGAAATATATAAATCTGGAAATAAAATAATATAATATAATGGAATATGAAAATATAGAAATAAATTAATATAACATAATGAAATATGAATATATAAAAATAAAGTAATATAACATGAAAATATAGAAACAAATTGATATAACATAATGGAATATGAATATATAGAAATAAAATAATATAACATTATGGAATATGAAAATATAGAAATAAATTAATATAACATTATGGAATATGAAAATATAGAAATAAATTAATATAACTTAATGGAATATGAGAATATAGAAATAAAATAATATAACATAATGGAATATGGAAAGTAAATAATATAACAGTGAAATAAGAAAATATAGAAATAAAATAATATAACATGATTAAATATGAAAATGTAAAAATGAAGTATAACACAATGGAATAATAAAATAGAATAAATTAAATAATATGATATTATGGAATATGAAAATAAAGAAATAAAAAAATATAATATAATAGAATAATAAAATATAAAAAATAAAATAATATAAATTAATTTATTATGAAAATATAGAAATAAAATATAACATAATAGAATAAGAAAATAGAGAAAATTGAATAATATAATATGGAATATGACAACAAAGAAATAAAAAATATAATATAATGGAATATGAAAATAAAGAAATGAAAAAATATAATATAATAGAATAATATATATGAAAAATAAAATAATATAAATTTATTATTATGAAAATATAGAAATAAAATATAACATAATAGAATAAGAAAATAGAAAAAATTGAATAATATAATATGGAATATGACAACAAAGAAATAAAAAATATAATATAATGGAATATGAAAATATAAAAAATAAAATAATATAATATAATTTATTATGAAAATATAGAAATAAGATAATATAATTTAATGGAATATGAAAATATGGAAATAAAATATCATAATATAATGGAATATGAATATATAGAAATGAAATAATATAATATAGTATATGAAAATATAAAAAAATAATATAATATAATGGAATATGAAAATAGAAAAAATAAAATAATATAATATAATGAATATAAAAATGCTGAAATAAAGTAATTTATTATAATGGAAAATAAAAATATAGTAATAAAATAATATAACATTATGGAAGATGAAATTGGAGGAATAAGATAATATAACAATAGAATAAGAAAATATAGAAATAAAATAATATAACATAATGGAATATGAAAATGTAGAAATAAAATAATATAGCATAATGGAATATGAAAATGTGAAAATAAAATAATATAACATAATGAAATATGAAGATATGGAAATGAATTAATATAACATAATGTAACATGAAAATATAGAAATAAAATTCTATGGCATAATGGAATATGAAAATATAAAAATAAAATAATAAAACATAATGGAATATGAAAATATTGAAATAAAATGAAATAACATAATAGAATATGAAGATATAAAAATAAATTAATATAACACAATGGAATATGGAAATATAGAAATAAAATAATATAACATCAGGGAATATGAATATATAGAAATAAAATAATATAACATAATGGAATATGAAAAAAACGAAATAAAATAATATAACATAATAGAATATAAAATATAAAAATAAAATAATATAACATAAAGGATTATGAAATTATGGAAAGAAAATAATATAACAATGAAATATGTAAATATAGAAATAAAGTAATATTACAAAATGGAATATGAAAATGTAGGAAATATAATAATATAATATAATGGATTATGAGAATATAGAAAATAAAATTATATAATATAATGGAATATGTTAATATAGAAATGAATTAATATAACATGATGAAATATGAAAATATAGAAATAAATTAATATAACATAATGGAATATGAAAATGTGGAAATAAAATAATATAACATAATGGAATATGAAAATAGAATAAATTAAATTATATAATATTATGGAATATGAAAATAAAGAAATAAAATAATATATTATAATGGAATATGAAAATATGAAAAATAGAATAATATAATATAATTTAATATGGAAATATGGAAATAAAATAATATAATATAATGGAATATAAAAATATGGGAATAAAATAACATAACATAATGGAATATGAAAATATAGAAATTAAATAATATAATATAATGGAGAATGAAAATATAATGCAATATAATGAATATAAAAATATTGAAATAAGATAATATAATATAATGGAATAAGAAAATATAGAAATATAATAATATAACATAATGGAATATGAAAATATAGAAATAAAATAATATAACATAAGGGAATAAGAAAATTTAAAAATAAAGTAATATAACATAATGGAATATGAAAATATAAAAATAAATTAAAATAACATAATAGAATAAGAAAATATAGAAATAAATTAATATAACACAATGGAATATGAAAATATAGAAATAAAATTATATGACCTAATGGAATATGGAAATATAAAAAGAAAATAATATAACCTAATGGAATATGAAAATATAGAAATAAATTATTAGAACATAATGGATTATGAAAATATAGGAATAAAGTAATGTAACATAATGGAAGATGAAAATGTAGAAATTAAATAATATAACATAATAGAATGTGAAAATATAGAAATAAAATACTATAACATAATGGAATATGAAAATGTGAAAATAAAATAATATAACACAATAGAATAAAAAAATTAAAAAATTTAGTATCATAACATAATGGAATATGAAAATATAAAAATAAATTAAAATGACTTAACGGAATAAGAAAATATATAAATAAATCAATATAACATAATGGAATACGAAAATATAGAAATAAAATTATATGAAGTAATGGAATATGAAAATATAAAAATAAAATAATATAACATAATGGAATATGAAAATGTAGAAATAAAATAATATAACATAATAGAATTTGAAAATATAGAAATATAATAATATAACATAATGGAATATGAAGAAATAAAAATAAATTAATATAAGACAATGGAATATGGAAATATAGAAATAAAATAATATAACATAAGGGAATATGAATATATAGAAATAAAATAATATAACATAATGGAATATGAAAATATCGAAATAAAATAATATAATAATGAAATATGTAAATATAGAAATAAAGTAATATTACATAATGGAATATGAAAATGTAAAAAATATGATAATATAATGTAATGGATTATGAAAATATAGAAAATAAAATTATATAATATAATGGAATATGTTAATTTAGAAATGAATTAATATAACATGATGGAATATGAAAATATAGAAATAAATTAATATAACATAATGGAATATGGAAATATAGGAATAAAATAATATAACAGAATATGAAAATATAGAAATAAAATAATATAACAAAATTGAATATGAAAATGTGGAAATAAAATAATATAACATAATGGAATATGAAAATTGAATAAATTAAATTATAAAATATTATGGAATATGAAAATAAAGAAATAAAATAATAAAATATAATGGAATATGAAAATATGAAAAATAGATTAATATAATATAATTTAATATGAAAATATAGAAATAAAATTATATAATATAATGGAATAT
>NC_090741.1:28402828-28407934 GCF_036898095.1 Palaemon carinicauda | reverse complement strand
TTAGGAAATGAAATAACTTAACAATGGAATGTGAAAATAGAAAAAATTAAATAATATAATATTATGAAATATGAAAATAAAGAAATAAAATAATTTAATATAATGGAATATGAAAATATAAAAAATGAAAAAATATAATATAATTTATTATGAAAATATTGAAATAAAATAATATGATATAATGGAATATGAAAATATGGAAATAAAATAACATAATATAATGGAATATAAAAATATATAAATAAAGTAATATGATATTATGGAATATGAAAATATAAAAATAAGATTATATAATATAATGGAATATAAAAATATAGAAAAGAATTTTGTTGTAATATAATGAATATAAAAATATTGAAATAAAATAATATAGTATAATGGAATACGAAAATATAGAAATGAAATAATATAATATAATGGAGTATTTCTGATTTCTGATTTCTGATTTTTCCTCCTGTGAAGTCCGTGCACTAGTCGTTCATAATGTCTGAATACATGCTTGATATCGGCATTCTAACGTAAGATATGGAAAAAACGAAGGGATTCGATAATGAGCTAATTTATCTTACCTATAACTGTGATTGAACAGTTTAATATGTTTTTATTTTTTTTAAAAAGGCCCCAAAAACAAACAGGAAATATAAATAAATCACTATATTTCGTTCAAGAAACATTGGCCCTCTTCAGGATGTAAAGTGAAATTAAGGAATACGATGGAGAGTGACGGTTTATCCAGGAAAGCACAGGGGTGTTTCCAATTGTTCTGCAGTTGATGGAAGGATTAGCAAAATTTAATTATATCCAGGCGCGTCTTCTTATTGTTGAGCCGCTCGAGGAAGTCTTGACCTCTGATGCATATCTGGTGGTCGGTCTTTGTGAATTATCTTCTTAATGATAGGGTTCCAAAGAGTATTGCCCACTGTGTCAGCTTTCCATTGGCCCCCGGATAGGTTCATTGTGTTTGATTGATTTATGATGGCTGATTCCAGGATTTTCCTTCTGTACAGACAGGTACTCTTAAAAAGCAGAGACTACAGTTAATCTGGTGCCCTAAATCTCTGAGGTGAACGAAAATACCAGAATTTTCATAGCCATACCTAACAGATCTTTTGTTTTCGGATAATCTTTGAGATAGTGAATGGCCCCTTTGTCCAACGTACACTTTTTCACAATCCCCATATGGTAGTTTATAAACGCCGGATTCTATAATTCTTTTATTTCGATAAACATTAATAAGGTCGCTTCCTATGGTCTTGAGATATGAAAAAACAAAGGGGTTCTCAGTTTTGATATTATTTGTTATATTTTTGATACCTTCTATATATGAGAGTTTAATCTTATTTTTAAAATCTCTTTGGTTAGTAACATCATGATCTTTATAATATATCGTGTTGGCTTTGTTGATGGCCTTTTCTATGACGCAGGTCCGTTAGAATAGCTGGGCATGTTGTTTACGAATGATTTCAAATTTTATACTAGCTTGCTGGACTACGGTTCGACTCGTAGCCGGTCTCAAACTCTTGGCTTTGTGTGATTTTGGCTGGAGCTGTGATCCCGAGGTCGTTAAGAAAATCCAAACACCAAGTTCTGAGGACAGAACTTAGTCTTCCACATGTAAAATATTTGTCCATTATTGATTAGAATAATAAGAAAGAACCTGAGGGTTAAGTAACCAAGTAGAATATATTTTATCCGTCTTCTCTTCTACAGATGGTAAAACTATTATTTAAACAGAATTATATAATGGTTGCCTTAGATGATATTTATGGAATTATCGTCATCATTTAATGATAAATAAAAAAGGAGCTGTAGGATAAAAAAAAATATCTATCTGTAGTTGTTAATTAGGCAGGACATGTTTGAAGTCTTTATCCTACAGTAGACTATTAACAGCTGACGCTGATGGTGATGATATCTTATCTGATAATAAATGGGTTGTGAACATTGATTAACATTTGGGAAAAATATATTCAATTTGATATGCATAATGAGTATAATTTGTGAGTTCAACAATGTTATAGAATGATTCTTGTATTAGAACTCAAATATACGAATAGAAATATTTTTGTTACAACTGGAAAAAAAATTACTATGATAGTAATTAAAAAAAAAATAACATGGATCTCTTAACCCTGGAACGGTACGGTGGGTCGTCCGCGACCCCGAGCGTCAAAAAAAAAGAGATTTTTCTCACGTGACTCACCCCCGTGACTGAATTTGTGGGTGATCGACCTGCAGTAGGTGTCTCGCCTACACGCTCTAGTAGTGTCCAGATGTGCATTGCTGTAGATGTACTCTTTCCCCGATTTCTGAGACGCGTCGGGGTCGAGCGCGACCGAGTTTACCCTTCTAAGGTAATTTGCATAATTATCAAAGTTATTACGTATTATGAAATTGTCGTAGAATGGTGCAACTTGTATAGGTTATCAGTTGTGGAAAGTCTTGGTGGATTGTTTGGCTACCATGTGCATGATTTTTTTTTTAGTTAAAATGTCGTTCATCACCACGAGGACCATTTTACCGCGAGTGCCCCTTTTTCATTTTTTTTCATATTTTTGCCAAGTCATTTTTCCGTAAGATATTGCCAAATAGTGTCGTAAAACTTTTGCTTTTTTAGTGTTGGAAAGTGTGTCTAGATGATCTGGCTACTCATGCGTGACTTTGTTTTTGTCAGATACGACGTAGTTATTGGTATATTGGGTATTTAACTGCGGTTGCCAATTTCTGTTTTTTTTCAATATTTGTAAAAATTTATTACGTAGTAAGGAATTGCCGTATATTATTGATTTTTTTTCATGTTTATGTGTTAGAAAGTGTGCCTTGATGGTTGGGCTAACACGTGCATGTCTTTTTTTTTATCTGAGATGCTGTATATTAGAATGTTGGGCATTTTACCGCGAGAGCCCCTTTTTAATTTTTTTTCATTTTCTTGCCAAGTCATTTTTCTGTAAGATATTTCCAAATAGTGTCGTAAAACTTTTGCTTTTTTAGTGTTGGAAAGTGTGTCTAGATAATCTGGCTACCCATGCGTGACTTTGTTTTTGTGAGATACGACGTAGTTATTGGTATATTGGGTATTTAACTGCGGTTGCCAATTTCTGTTTTTTTTCAATATTTGTAAAAATTTACTACGTAGTAAGGAATTGCCGTATATTATTGATTTTTTTTTTCATGTTTATGTGTTAGAAAGTGTGCCTTGATGGTTGGGCTAACACGTGCATGTCTTTTTTTTTATCTGAGATGCCGTATATTAGAATGTTGGGCATTTTTCCGCGAGTGCCCCTTTTTATTTGTTTTGCATTTTTTTGCTTAGTCATGTTACCGTAAGGAATTGGCAAGTAGTGTCGCAAAACTTATATTTTTATAGTGTTGGAAAGTGTTTCTAGATGATCTGGCTACCCATGCCTATTTTTTTTTAGCCAGATATAGCATATATATAGGTATGTGTTCGATTTTCCTGTGATTGCCATTTTTTCATTTTTTCCCATTTCTTTCAAAATTACTACGTACTAAGGAACTATCACAGAGTAATGATTCATTTAGATGTTTATTTGTCGGAAAATGTGCCTTGATGGTTTGCCTAGCACGTGGCTGAAATTTTTTTTTCTGAAATGCGTATAATAAAATGTTGGCCATTTTTCCGCGATTGCCCCTTTTTATTTGTTTTGCATTTTTTTACTTAGTCATGTTACCGTAAGGAATTGGCAAGAAGTGTCGCAAAACTTATATTCTTATAGTGTTGGAAAGTGTTTCTAGATGATCTGGCTACCCATGCCTATCTTTTTTTTTAGCCTGATATGGCGTATATATAGGTATGTGTTCGATTTTCCTGTGATTGCCATTTTTTCGTTTTTTCCCATTTCTTTCAAAATTACTATATACTAAGGAACTATCACAGAGTAATGATTCATTTATATGTTTATTTGTCGGAAAATGTGCGTTGATGGTTTGCCTAGCACGTAGCTGAAATTTTTTTTTTCGGAAATGCCGTATATTGGAATGGCCATTTTTCCGCGAGTGCCCCTTTTTATTTGTTTTGCATTTTTTTGCTTAGTCATGTTACCGTAAGGAATTGGCAAGTAGTGTCGCAAAACTTATAATTTTATAGTGTTGGAAAGTGTTTCTAGATGATCTGGCTACCCATGCCTATCTTTTTTTTTAGCCAGATATGGCGTATATATAGGTATGTGTTCGATTTTCCTGTGATTGCCATTTTTTCGTTTTTTCCCATTTCTTTCAAAATTACTACGTACTAAGGAACTATCACAGAGTAATGATTCATTTAGATGTTTATTTGTCGGAAAATGTGCCTTGATGGTTTGCCTAGTACGTGGCTGAATTTTTTTTTTCTGAAATGCCGTATATTAGAATGTTAGCCATTTTCCCGCGAGTGCCCCTTTTTATTTGTTTTGCATTTTTTTGCTTAGCCATGTTACCGTAAGGAATTGGCAAGAAGTGTCGCAAAACTTATATTTTTATAGTGTTGGAAAGTGTTTCTAGATGATCTGGCTACCCATGCCTATCTTTTTTTTTAGCCAGATATGGCGTATATATAGGTATGTGTTCGATTTTCCTGTGATTGCCATTTTTTCGTTTTTTCCCATTTCTTTCAAAATTACTACGTACTAAGGAACTATCACAGAGTAATGATTCATTTATATGTTTATTTGTCGGAAAATGTGCCTTGATGGTTTGCCTAGCACGTGGCTGAAATTTTTTTTTTTTCTGAAATGCCGTATATTAGAATGTTGGCCATTTTTCCGCGAGTGCCCCTTTTTATTTGTTTTGCATTTTTTTGCTTAGTCATGTTACCGTAAGGATTTGGCAAGTAGTGTCGCAAAACTTGTATTTTTATAGTGTTGGAAAGTGTTTCTAGATGATCTGGCTACCCATGCCTATCTTTATTTTTAGCCAGATATGGCGTATATATAGGTATGTGTTCGATTTTCCTGCGACTGCCACTTTTTCGTTTTTTCCCATTTCTTTCATAATTGCTGCGTACTAAGGAACTATCATAGAGTAATGATTCCTCTAGATGTTTATTTGTCGGAAAATTTTGTTTACTTCTTTTTTGATTGAATATCATCAAATTTTTTTAGCTAAAAT
>NC_090741.1:28382828-28385328 GCF_036898095.1 Palaemon carinicauda | reverse complement strand
GTTGGCCGTGGCTTCAGCGGACAACGTATTACAACGACCTTTCCCTAACCTAACATTTCATGATAACTATCCTAGCAGTATCAAATTTCACTATAAATGATGTGTCCCTAAAAACTACAAACTTAAATAAGAGGTAAATATGTAGATTGACGAGACAGTATTAAATTTTAAAACCGAACCTTTCTTAGACTGGGATGACACAGGTTCTATCTATCGGGAAAGTTAGAAACTAAGCAGGAGCTACCCGTGACTTGCGATCGGACTGTGCTGAACTTAGAAAATATTACCCTGGCAAAGGTAAATTATGATATTATTCAAAATGATAAAATAACTTTATATTATGTTATGGTATCTTCCCCATAATCAAAAACGATTTGGCTATTAATAAGAAAGATATTGCCCTGTCCCCAGAAACTAAAGATATCCCTTATTTTATTTTTATATTTTTATATACTATTATAATTTATTATTTTATTTTTATATTTTCATATTCCATTATATATTTTTAATTTTTTTTATCTTTATATTCCATTATATTATATTATTTCATTTTTATATTTTCATATTCTATTATATCACTTTATTTTTATATTTTTATATTCTATTATATCACTTTATCTTTATATTTTTATATTCTATTATATTATATTATTTTATTTTTATATTTTTATATTCCATTATAATATTTTATTTTTATATTTGTATATTCCATTATATCATATAATTTTATTTTCATATTTTTTTATTCCATTTTATTATTTTATTTTATATTTTTATATTCCATAATATTTTATTATTTTATTTCTATAATTCTATAATCCATTATATTTTATTATTTTATTTTATATTTTTATATTCCATTATATTATATTATTTCATTTCTATATTTTTATATTCTATTATATTATATCATTTTATTTTTATATTTTTGTATTCCATTATATAATATTATTTTATTTTTATTTTTTTATATTCCATTATATTATATTATTCTATTTTTATATTTTTATATTTCATTATATTATACTATTTTATTTTATATTTTTATATTCAATTATATTGTATTATTTGTTTTTTATATTTTTTATATTCTAATATATCGTATTATTTTATTTTTATATTTTTATATTTCATTATATTGTATTATTCTATTTTTATATTTTCATATTCTATTATATTATATTATTTTATTTTTATATTTTTATATTCCATTATATCGTATTATTTTATTTTTATATTTTTATATTCCATTATATTATATTATTTTATTTTTATATTTTCATATTCCATTATTTTATTTTATTTTATTTTTATATTTTTATTGTACATTATATTGTATTATTTTATTTATATTTTTTTATATTCCATTATATTATATTATTTTGTTTTTATATGTTTATATTCAATTATATTATATTATTTTATTTTTATATTTTTATATTCCATTATATTATATTATTTTTTATATTTTTATATTCCCTTATAAGATATTATTTTATTTTTATATTTTCATATTACATTATATTATATTATTTTTTTGTATTTTCATATTCCATTATGTTATATTAATTTATTTTTATATTTAAAAATTCCATTATCATATATTATTATTTAATATTTTCTTATTCCATTACTTATTTTATTTTTCTATATTTTCAAATTCCATAATATTATATTATTTTATCTTTATATTTTCATATTCCATTATATTAAATTATTTTTTATATTTTCATATTCCATTTCATTATATTATTTTATTTTTATATTTTCATATTCCCTATTATATTATTTTATTTTTGTATTGTCATATTCCATTATATTATATTATTTTATTTTTATATTTTTGCAATCCATTATATTATATTATTTTATTTTTATATTTTCATATTCTATTATATTATATTATTTTATTTTTATATTTTTCATATCCGATTATATTAAACCATTCCATTTTTATATTTTCATATTCCATAATATTATATTATTTATTTTTACATTTTCATATTTCATTATATTATATTGTTTTTTTTATATTTTCATATTCCATTATATTATTTGTTATTTTTATACTTTCATATTCCATTATGTTATATTATTTAATCTCTCTATATTCATATTCTATTATATTATATTATTTTATTTTTATATTTCAATATTACCTTATATTATGTTATTTCATTTTTATTTTTTCATATTCCATTATTTTATATTATTCTATTTTTATATTTTCATATTCCATAATATTGTATTATTTCATTTTTATATTTTCATACTCCATTATATTATATTATTTTATTTTTATATTTTCTTTTTCCATTACATTATATTATTTTATTTTTATATTTAAAAATTTCATTATATTATATTTTTCCATTTCTATATTTTCTTATTCCATTATATTATATTATTTAATTTTTATATTTTCTCATTCCATTATGTTAGATAATTATAATTTTATATTTTCATATTCCATAATATTATATTATTTTATTTTTATATT
>NC_090741.1:28379739-28382328 GCF_036898095.1 Palaemon carinicauda | reverse complement strand
TGGAAGAAACTGTGGCCCGACGCCGTTGCAGAACGGGATTTCGAGGGGTTCGAACCCAACCAGGAGGAAGCAGTTGACGAGGATATTGCGTCCTTGGGCAAGGCAATGGGATTGGAGGCGGACACGGATGACATCGACGACCTCCTACAGGAACATAAGGCGCAGCTGACCACCGAGGAGCTGAAGGACCTGCACGAGCAGCAGCAAAGAGAGGTAATAGAGGAAATCTCATCTGAGGAGGAGGGAGGCACTGCAAAATCACTGTCTTCGAGTGAGATAAAAGATTTTTTGAAGAAGTGGGAAGACGTGAAAAGTTTTCTTGAGGAAAATGTCCCGAATAAGGCTGAAACAGACCGTGCAATAAATTTATTAGTCGATAATGGGGTGGGTCACTTCTATAAAATTCTAAAGAACAGACAAAAGCAGGTGTCTATTGGAAAATATCTTGTGAAGGGGGGAGAAAAGAACTGTGAAAGACGGCGACCAAGAGTCTCGCAAACGCAAAACCAGTGATAGTGAACGCCATTCTCGCGAGAGAACTCCAGTCAACGTTCCTGAAGTTCTCATGGAGGGAGATTCTCCCTCCAAGCAGTAACCCCCTCCTCCTCCTCCTTCCCCTCCTCTCGTCTCCATCAAGCCAGCAGCGACACTCCTCTAAGGTAAAGTTCAGGTTTACTGTGCATGCATATCCATATTTTCATCATTAAATGACTGCAATATTTTAATAATTTTGTGTAGAGTACAGTAGAGTACTGTATGTGTAAGGAAAAATTTGTGAAAATTGGTTTTTGTAGATGGGTTGAACTAATTATTTCGATTTTATAACATTCTTATGGGGAAATTCGTTTCGCGATACAAATTTTTCTGTTTACGAGTTCGCATTAGGAACGAATTAAATTCGTAAACCGAGGTTCTACTGTGTGTGTATATATATATATATATATATATATATATATATATATATATATATATATATATATATATATATATATATATATATATATATATATATATATGTGTCGCTATGCTCAGTTCTCCCCCTCCCTCGAGGTAGGGGGAGAAAGAGTAGCTATACCCGAGTGAGAAGGGTGTGAATGTGCTTGTGTATGAATAATTATCTAAATAATTAAATATTTCTTTTCTGTGTGTGTTTAGGATGCACTAGTATATATAATGTATTAATAATAAATCATATATATTAGTTAATGCATCATTGTAATATATTTCAATATTCCTTTCTTTGGCATTCAAGATTTATTTTCATAATAATAATATGATTTTTACAACAACGATATCTGGATATACATCGTACTTTGTTGGTTAATTCCTTCCCGATGCTAAGAGGATTTGAAATATTACTTCCATTAGTCAAATACTTCTTTTCGAACGATATTGATATTTCTTTTTTTTCACCCCATTTGTATGTCAAATTTATTTGAAAAAGCTACGTCTCTAATTGCTGTTGAAAAATCATATTTTTAGATCTAGCATCAATTTCAGGTTACATTAGCTCTGGTCACAAAATGGAAAACTACAAAAAATTAAGCAATGATTAAAGTATATGAGTAATTGAACGATACAGACAGTACATAATATTATGTGATATATATACACACACACACACACACACACACACACACACTCACACACACACACACACACACACACACATATATATATATATATATATATATATATATATATATATATATATATATATATATATATATATATATATGGTGTGCACCAGGGTTAAAAAAACATCAGTAAAAAGGCCATAACTTCTTTAGGAGACGTTTCGAACATTGCAATGTTCATTACCAATCTGTAAAATATATAAACTTACTGTAAAATTCTTCAAATTTGTACAATAATTTGAAAAAAAAATATTAGAAGAATATTAAAACATTATTGATATTAAAAATGAAACAGTTAAACATAAGAGAACCAGTGCTCAACGAAGAACGAATGAGTAAAAATTATTACCCACATACAACTTCAGTTATGCTAAGGAAAGAGGAGAAGCAGAGGAGTTAGAGTTTAAAGAAGGAACAAGCCGTTTGATGTATAACGACTCAAGAGTAGTTAAAAATTCGCTATGTTTTGTCCCACCAATAATTGAAAATTTTTTTTTGTTTACTTGGATCTTGCAAATGGCGGTATGATTCCTTATATTAGATAATTCAGGGTTACCAAGTCTCTCACCAGTTCTGCAGCTGTATCCCATATGGCTAGAGTATCTCACCTGCAACAACCTACGGCATGATCAAACATAGATACTGGGAAATCCCGGGCACTTGAATTTATAAATGATGTTGGACCTCATGAAGGTCTGCAGTTTGTCTTTTTAGCCAAAAAAATACATTAATTTTGAGTGGATTGATTGGGATTAGTTGGATATTGAGGCAGCCGAACTCTTTTTCTATTTTTTTTTTTTAAGTTTGATGGAAAACTTGTTGTCAGATAGGTACGGAATTGTAACAAAAATATTTTTCTTTTTGACATTATATAACGTTACTGGAGTGGAGAAATGTCATGAGAGTAGCTCAATAAATCACACTATATTGATAAGGTTAATAACATTCTTGC
>NC_090741.1:28367239-28369739 GCF_036898095.1 Palaemon carinicauda | reverse complement strand
ATGGGTATATGCTTCTTTTTCTTTGCCCGAGTACAGGTTTCATTAACAATCTGTGAGCGATTCTTACAACATTGATACTCCCTGAATTCATAGCTTTGTCATAATCAGCAAGTAAAAGATATAAATTTTTACTCCTGATTTTTAGGGCTGTGGACATCAAAAACAGATTAGTAAACGCCAGGAATACTTCAAAAGTGTGATATATTAGCAGGTTAGCCATCTTTTATGCTAGTGTGCTGTGCTGCCAAAATATGATGAAATATTAGGCTACGATTTTTTTTTCTTAGAAAAAATAACCTTATACAGACAATTTGCTGCCAACAGTTCGCCACCATCAATTCGCCACCAGCCATTAGCAGCTGAAGACATTTGACCCTTAATTTTTTGCCGCCATGTACAGTTCAGCACAGGTGAACTCATATTACTAATAGATACTATTACTAATAGCTCAATAGTTGAAAATTTCTAAACTACTATCTGCCACCAGAAATCTTAGGACTAATAGACCATTCTTTGAAAATTAAAAATTCAAGTCAAATTATTTGCTAACAGAACTAGAAACTATGCTAACTTGGTTTGAAGGTAATTACGTGGGTGTTTATAACAGACGAGGTAACAGAAAGAACCCTTCACTCCTTTATGATTTTTGGAATGTTTATGAAACAACACTGAAGATCAATGAAAGAACGAATAGCAAAACCTAAGCGTGTCATAAAAAACCTTCTTACGAACTAGGATGCCATAATCCAACATTGGAAGTTAATGGAAACATTAAACAAAGTACAAACAAGATAGGGATTTGTATATGGAGTGTTTTATAGCAGGACATGAGCCTGCTACTAAGTTAAAAAAAGAAAAGTACGAAAGATTTTTTATTGAATAGTTATATGGTATAGAGCATCCTTTTCAAATGTAATAAAATTATTAGGATTTCAATAATTACGATCTGCATGACTTTTATCATTTCAGACAAAATAGATACAACTCTTTAAGGAGATGAAAACAATAATCATGAGCAAATATAATATTTGCTCGTGATTATTGCTTTCATCTTTCAATGTAAATCATTAATTGGTGGTGAATTGTCATTTGTGGTGAATTGTTACCGGCTAAATGCTAGCGACAAATTGTCGTTGGCAAATTGTGGGTGACATTTAATAATGAACTGATTTTGTTCCAAACTGTACTTAGGGTGAATAGCGGAGTCAACCTGCACCTCTATAAATTAATTTATAATAAATAATTTCTCTGAACTGACAATGGGTCTGACTGTACAGGTGCTTTTGCACTAGGGATTTTTATCGATAATTATTCTAAGGTTATACTTATTCTATCTTGACAATTGGCGTAAAAGAAGAATTTAGTCCACGTAGTGTGATGTGGGAAGGGAACACATGTTTAGTGGGATGGTACTGTGATCATAGCTGGAGTTCTATAAGGGTTTGAGGAGTTCCCTTTGTCATGGAATAAGATAAAATGCGTCACTACCAGCTGTGATAAACAATTTGTCAATGGTGAGTCTCTGTTACTTGGCAGACTGGTTTTCAGATATTCATGATATCGAAGCGCTACAAAGCGAGGCATTTGAATAGGTGTCAAGTGGATATTTGAGTAAACTAACTACAACTTACCCCACGGGCTGCAGACCGGCATGATGTGCCATCAAATAAAAGCCTGAAGCATGATGGAAGAGTATGCTGAAGAGGAGGTCATTCAGTCTCAACAGAAAAGGAATATGTCATTGGAAAGCAGATAAAGATTTTACCAGTAGTTCTAGAAACAAAGAAAATCTCTTCGACTTTTTGTTCACGTCTTAGAAAGAGTCAACAATCCCTGAATCAGAAGAGAAAATTTTTTACCTGGTTGGAATGATTAGGCAATACATGGGAAACAATGATACATATTGGAGACACGGGATTGTTTATCATGAGAGAGACATGAAGAAGCAAACACAAGAATGATGACCCATCTCTTCTACTCTGTTTAATATCTATAATGCAAACATAACATTACGGGGTCTGTAGACGCTGATGTCCTGCTCATGTCCATGTTTAACTTTACAACATTAAACAGCCCTTGTGAGCCAATTTGCATAGAGGTGGGAAATATGTGCACATTCACACTGTGGTACAGAGACTAGCGGGGAAGTGTGGATTCACAATGAAAGCAATAAAAGCCACCTTCTCTCAGCCTTTGCTCTCACTGGTTACAAGACAAATACTCATTCAGGTGAGGAAAAAAAAGCTCCATGCATTGTTTTTTCATCACCTTCATGCCTTCTGACTTTCTAATTATTTAAAGGAATATCGCCAAACTTTGAAAGGGTGGTACTGGATGATGCAAGAAACTTTATGGCTATACTCTAAAACAGAGAACCTACTATTCGACTTGACACTCTGAGACACCACTTTTTTTGCCAAGAACAAATTAGATCTTCGCGAATTACTTCCAAATGAAGATGTTTCTAGTAACATGCACAGAGAGTGCTTTCCCAACTGTA
>NC_090741.1:28337239-28352239 GCF_036898095.1 Palaemon carinicauda | reverse complement strand
AATTCGACGAGGAGTCGGCTACCCCGCTTCAGGCCCCTGAACCTGTTCCCTATACATCGTCCGCTCTCCCAGAGGATCTGGGAAAGACCCTTTCTTCCATCGTTGGAATGATCCAACAGATGCAGAAGGAAAATAATGAGAAGGCAGCTGCAATGAAGTTGTAAATGCGAAGACTTGCAGCATCACGTGGGCCCCAGAAGAAGCTCAATGTGAAGGACCTTCCCTTATGCTCGGATGCCAACCCTTGGAGGTATGCCGAGCACATGCCTATGACGACAGGAAAGATCGTTATCTCGGAGAGATTGGGCTCAATCCCCCTCGAGGAGGTGGAATTCTGACTCAGCAAGGAGTCGTATCCTGACTGCTATGTCCGCCTAAGGAAGGAACCAGCCTCAAAGGAAGAGACGGAGCCGAAGGAGGTCATAGTTTTTTACCATGCTAAAGCTCAAGCCTTGCTGTCAAGCTCGATGAAAGAGAGGGGCTTCACAAACTCAAAGGTACCCGCTTTGAGTAAGAAGCACCCTTCCTTTGTGGCCTCTCCTTCTAAAGCCTTTCCCTTCATGCAAAAAGGGTTTAAGGCTGTCTTGAAAGTGGTCAAAGTAGGTAAACCATGCCCCTCCCTGGAGGAGTGTAAACCCTTATCTTTGACCTTACCCATGGACCAGAAAGACTGGAAGGACGTCCATCTTACCTTCTCAGTCGGGAAGTTGCAGGCCGATATTGCCGAACGTCAGTTCGGTGAAGACCTCCCGAAGCTGTCTGACTTTCTTTTGCGTAGAGAGCAAGAGACAAAAGAAAGACTTGCCGCCTCAATGTCTCTGCAAACGACTCTGGAGACGATGGCAAGTGACCCCAAGGCTCAAGAAATGTTTATGGTAGTTGCCAAGACAAATCTAGCCACAGTGACAAAGGACTTTTACAGCTTTGTCAAAGCTAGGAGGGCTTATAGGGAGTTCGTGTTCGCCTCGGCTGCGGTGAGGCACGAGCCAAGGAAACTAATGTCCTCCTGCATTTGGGGCAAAGACCTCTTCCCTAGTGAAGTGGTCAAGGAGGTAGTGGATAAGGCCGCCGCTGAGAATAGAAACCTTCTCCAGAAGTGGGGCCTATCTCTTAAAAGAAAGTCTTCCCCGGATGAGGGTCCCCAACCAAAGAGGAAGACTAAGAAGCCTAGACTACCCTCTCGGCCAGCCAAGCCATTCAGACAGCAGCAGCAACAACTCCCTTTGACCGCAGTGCCCCATATGGTGGCACAAACCCCGGCCACGTACCAGTGGGTACCCCAAGCCGTGACTACACAGTCTCCGGCATTTAACCCAGCATTCAAAGGGCAGCCTACTACCTTTCGAGCAAGAGCTAGAGGATCAGCCAGAGGTTCGTCTAGACGCCCTTCAAGGGGAAGGGGATTTAGGGAAGGTCGCGGTCAAGGAGGCAAGGCCTCAGGTCAACAGCAACCAAAGTGAAATGCTACCAGTAGGAGGGAGACGCCATCTTTTTCGGGATCGTTGGACCTTCGATCCCTGGCCCCACAGCCTACTCAAGAATGGACTGGGTTGGAGCTGGCACAGCACTCCACCTCTGTGCCAACGATTCTTCCAACACTCCACCCCCGTTCTGGAAGAGTACATTTGATAACTCTTGGAGAAAAGAGTAATCTGAAGGGTAAAGTCCATCTAATTCGAAGGGAGGCTGTTTAGTGTTCCCAAGAAGGACTCAGAGTCATTCTGGACTTGTCGCCACTCAACAAGTTCATAGTGAACAGCAAGTTCAAGATGCTAACACTGCGACACATAAGGACCTTACTGCCCAAGCGGGCATTTACCGTCTCCATAGACTTCTCAGATGCTTATTGGCACATTCCAATCAGTCGTTGACTCTCCCCCTACCTAGGATTCAAGCTACATCGAAAACTCTACGCCTTCAGAGCCATGCCAAGGATCTACACGAAGCTTGCGAGCGCAGCTCTTAAACAATTACGCCTAAAAGGAATCCAAGTAGTAGCCTACCTGGACGACTGGCTGGTGTGGGCAGCATCCAAGACAGATTGTATGCAAGCTTCCTACAGGTGATCCAGTTCCTAGAACATCTAGGCTTCTAGATCAACAGAAAAAAGTCTTGGCTTTCTCCATCTCAAAAGTTCCAGTGGCTGGGAATCCACTGGGACCTAGTGTCACACCAACTCTCCATCCCCTCGAAGAAGAAGAAGGAAATAGCAGGTTCTGTCAAGAGACTTCTTGATTCCGAAAGAATATCAAGACGCAAACAGGAGAGAGTGCTGGGTTCTCTCCAGTTTGCCTCAGTAACAGACCCAGTACTAAGAGCACAGCTAAAGGATGCAACCAGAGTTTGGAGGAATTATGCATCAAACGCGCAAAGAGATCTGATAAGCCCAGTACCGCCTCGTCTACGTACGCTTCTCAGGCCATGGTCCCAAGTCAAACAACTGAGGAAGTCAGTGCTTCTCCAGCCACCTCCCCCCTCTATGACTATTCACACAGACGCCTCGAAGGAGGGATGGGGAGGTCATTCTCACCGGAAGAAGGCCCAAGGAACCTGGTCCAAGCTATTCAAGAAATTTCACACAAACTTTCTGGAAGCCATGGCAGTACTTCTTACCTTGAAGAAAATCTCCCCTCGCCGCTCGATCCACATAAGGCTGGTACTAGACAGCGAGGTCATAGTGAGATGCCTGAATCGACAAGGATCGAGGTCACCTTTACTCAACCAAGTGATGTTGGCCATCTTCCGGTTAGCGGAAAAGAAGAAATGGTATTTGTCAGCACATCACCTTCAAGGAGTTCGCAACGTGACGGCTGACGCTCTATCCAGGTTCACACCAATAGAGTCAGAATAGTCCCTACACGTAGGATCGTTCTCCTTCCCTATTGAGTCAAGTCCCAGAACTGCAGATAGACCTCTTTGTGACGAAAGACAACAAGAAGTTACCTCTCTACGTGTCCCCGTACGAGGATCCCCTAGCGGAAGCAGTGGACGCGATGTCCCTCGACTGGAACAGATGGTCCAGGATTTACCTGTTCCCTCCTCACAACCTTCTATTGAGGGTCCTAAACAAACTAAGATCTTTCAAGGGAATAGCGGTGTGGAGGATTTATTTTTGTTTTTAATTTTTTCTTTTGCCAAATCTAGAGAGAGAGAGAGAGAGAGAGAGAGAGAGAGAGAGAGAGAGAGAGAGAGAGAGAGAGAGAGAGAGAGAATTTAATTTGCTTTAGTTTTGCTAGATCGCGCGAGAGTGTGTGTTTGTGTGTTTGTGTGTTTGTTTGGGTGTTTGTGTTTGTTTGTGTGTTTGTGTGTCCGCGGTGCGCGCCGAAGAGCAAGTGGTAGTTAGAGAATGATTGTTTGTGGTGAGAAAGACTGTTGGTACAAATGAGGTTGTTTGTTTACATTTTTTAGTTAGGTTACGACAGTGGTGAATGTTTCGGAGCGAATGCTTTTTTATTTGACTGCAGCTTAAGGCAGTTGTGTGAGAGCTGGATTATATTTATCTTTTTCTGACCAGCGTGGAAGTGTTGATTGATTTAAAAAGTAAGTACAGTTTTGTTTACCTTTGCTTGTCGTGATTGTGAATGATAGGAACAGTTTATTATTTATCTTTGATTATAGTGCGATAGTTTAGTTAGCTAGGAGTGTTTGTAAGTGTTTTTCTTTTTTCATTTTTCAGGCCGTAATTCCTCCTTTAGAGAGACTAAAGTTTTTCAGAAAGTGGATGTATTGTTGATGACTTGGCCTGTATTACGATTTTGTTTGGACTGCTCATTTGATTGACCAACTGTTGACGACCTGGCCTGTTTATTACAATTAAGATTTCGTATGATGATGATGATGATATCGACGACGATGACACCCATGACCCCGAGGAGTTAAGGCCGTTATGGAAATTTAAGACAGTCTTCGGGTTTCATATAGTGGTGTTGTGCCATAAAAGACAGTTGGCTTGTGTGTATAGACAGTGTTGGTGTCTATGAAATATATATGAACACAGATATTGATTTGGGTGTTGGTATGCGGTTGATTTAAGTTTTGTTAGGGGTTTTGTTGATTATTTGAATGGTGGTTATTGTATATTTAGTGTGAAGTTTATGATTAGTTGTAAGTGTGATTATTATTTTGATTGTGAATGGTTCCATGTTAAGTATTGTGGTATTAGGAAATATAGTTTTAAGGGTATGTTTTGTTTTGATTGTCCTTTTGTCTAAGAGTCCAGTTTATGATAACGTAAGGGGAAAGTATGTGTTGAGGAGACAATTGCCAGTAAGTAAGATTCAAGGGTGTGGGGGTTGTTTTGCCACATTATTTTGGCGCCCGAACAGGGACTGCTGAGGCGGGACTGATAGCTGGACTCTTGGACAAAGGACTGCATTTGCATATGAAATTAGATTAAGGTTGATGAAAATGGAAGAGCAGAACAAGTTACTGAAGGAGGAATCGCGGCTGAGTAAGGAGCGTGAGGAGAAATTGTTGCAAGAGAATAAGTGGTTAAGGTGTGAGAATGAGGAGATGTATAAGAAACTGAGTGAAATTCAGGGAACTGTAGAGAGAGTGGAAGAGGGTGTTGAGATGAGGATGCGAGAGAATGAAGAACGGACGGAGAAACGAATGGAAGTTATGATGGGGCAAGTAATGGGGATGATGAAAACTATAATGGGTGAAGGTGCAGTCGGAGGAGTGTCCTCAGCTTCGGGTAATGGGTTGGTAGTGGAAGAGAAGGTTAAGGTAGGTGATAATGGGAAAAGAAGTGATAGTGATAGTAGTAATAGTGATGGTGATATTGAAGATAAGGGAATTAGGCATAGTAAGGATGAACAGAAAGGTGAGAGGAAAGATGAAAGGAAAGGTAAAAGTGATGTGAAGAAAGAGAAGAAAAAGTATCAGGCTGATAGCAAGGACGATCGTGAATGGGTGAAAGTGGTAAGTAAGAAAAAGGGTAAGAAGGGAATGGTTAAGGATAGGAATTTAAGTGTGGAAGTGGATTCATTATATTCAAATGAGGAAGAAGGTAACAAGGGAGTAGACAGTGATGATAGCAGTGAGATTGAACGTGATGTGTGTAAGACTGTGTTTATGAGAGAGGTACCTCGGTGTGAAAGGTTCAATGAGCATAGCAGTAGGGATGTATATGATTTTTTCAAGGAGTATGAGAGGTATTGTCAGGATAAGTATGGTGATAGTAAAAGAGTTTGGGCTAGGGAGTTAGGAGAATATTTGACTGGGTATTTGTTGACGATGTATGGAGTGATAATGAGTGTAGGGGACGTTGATTATGAAAGTGTGAAAAAGAGAATAATTGAGCAGGTAAAACGTATGAAAGGGAGTGTTAAGTATAAGCGTAAGAATGATTTTGATGAAGCACGGATGAATGCAGGAGAAGCGATATCAATGTACGTATGTAGGTTGGAAACTTTAGCTAGGAAGAAGTATGGGGATGAAGGTATAAATGAGAATAAGGAGTTAATGAGGAAGTTTTTGGCTACTGTACCCGAGAATGTTGCTGAGTTTGTTAATTTGAAACGGAAGGAGAAAATGAGGTGGACGAAAGAAAGATTGACATGGGATGATATTTTAGAGATAGTTGAGGATTACGAGTTGGATAGGTGTATGAAAGAAAGTAAATCTGTGAGTGTAAGAACTGGAATGGAGGAAAGTGTGCCAGAATTTGTTAGTTTTAGAGATGCTGTTATGAGAGGACCGATGAGGGTAACTGATAGTGTAGTAGATAGGAGTGTTAGGGCGAGTAATGTGGGAATACCTGTAAGGACAAATGAAGGGTTTAGGCAAGGGAATCAGGTTTGGAGGGATAGGAGTGCTAGTGCGCCGCAAGGTAGGTCAGGTAGTTGTATCCGTGAAGAGAAGTGTTATAGATGTGGGAAAGTAGGACATAAGAAGAATGAATGTAGATGGGCTCTAGGTGCTTGTTTTGGATGTGGTGAGGTAGGGCAGAGAATTAGTGAGTGCAAGAAAGAGAAAGGGATAAAATGTTATCGGTGTGGTATGACAGGGCACATAGCGAGTGGATGTCGGAGTAATCGTACAAATGTGATTTGCGGTAATTGTGGTAAGGATGGTCATTATGCTAGAATGTGCAAGGAGCCACGGGGTAAGTGTACTGAATGTGGTGCAGATGGGCATGTAGCTAGGGTATGTAGGAAGAAGGGAGTAAATCAGCCAGGATGTTCGGGAAACTAGAGTGTAAGAGGGTTCAGCTGGGTGAGTCCTCGAGTGTGTGCGGAGTGAATGTGATGCATGTTCGTGAAGGTTTACTACATGAAGACGTGATGGGCGAAAGAGCTTATGACTGCATGAGTGCAAAAGTAAATTTTAATGGAATAGAGCTAGTTGTTCTGATTGATACTGGTTGTGGTGTCAATTTAATGTTTAGGAATGCATACGATAAGGTAAGGGATGTGTGTGAATTTAAGGGGTGTAAAGGTGAAGTGAAAGGTATCGGTAATTTAAGTATGTCTGTGCAAGGAAAGTTACGTGAAAATGTTATGATTGGGGGGCTGATGATGGAAGATAATGATTTTTATGTGGTTGAGGGAGTAAATGACAAATACTATGTGTTGTTAGGTTATAACTTCTTGAAAAAATGCGGTATGATTGTACATCCTAGTGTAAATATGATAGAGATGAAAGTTAAGGGTAAATTTTGTGGGGAATTTTATTTGAATGAAGATGGTAGTGTATGTACGAAGGTATGGAAAGGTGTGCCGTTAATAGCAAAAGAAGGTGTTAAATTGTCAAAAGATGCGAGTGAGGTTGTCAGTGTAAAAGTTGCATGGCCGAATAGTCTGGGAATTGCCAATAGTGACAATTGTGAACATGTAGTGGAAGGTTCGGAAGCAAGTAATTTGGTGAAAGCAAGTGTACATGTGTATGATGGTATTTTGAATTTGCAGGAGCCGAAGGTGTATGTGAGCTTGTTGCCGACTGTAAGGAGGAAGAGAATACGGGGTATACGTGAGGGTGATTGCATGGGATGTATGTATACGTTGGTCAATGTAGAGGATGAAAGGTATGTTAAATTGAGACGTGTTATGACGGGTAAGATAAAGCCGAATGACGATTGGGACTATGAAAGTTTGAAAGAAAGAATTAATGTAGATGAGAATACAAATGAGGGAGAAAGGGAACAATTGTATAGGATGTTATGGGATAGACGGAGAGTTTTGAGTCGCGGTGACGAGGATTGTGGGGATCAAAGCTGCCTGAATTTAATATAGTTCTTAGTAATGATACCCCATATATCAGCGTCCCCGACATTTTTCTCTGCCTATTGCCAGAGAAATAGAAGAGCAGTGCCAGGAGTTAGAGCAAATGGGTGTAATAGAAAGGAGTGAGAGTGCCTGGAATAGCCCTATTGTACCTGTAAGAAAGCCGGATGGAAGTTTACGTATGTGTATTGATTATAGGAAGGTGAATGAAGTAACTGTTAAAGAACGTTTCCCAATGAATGTAGTGTCTGACTGTGTGTATAAGATGCATGGTATGAAAGTTTTTACAAAGTTAGATTTAGTTAGGGGCTATTACCAGATGCCTCTGGCAGAGGGGAGCAGGCCCATTACAGCATTTTCGAGCAGTAATTGTCATTATCAGTTTAAGAGATTAAGTTTTGGCCTTGCTAATGCGCCTGCTGCCTTCCAGAGGGCGATGAATGTAGTTTTGGCTGGGTTTTATAGACAGAAGGTGACTGTTTTTATTGATGATATTTTGATTGCTAGTGAGACTGTTGAGTAACACATGCAGTTGCTTGAAGCAGTATTAGAACGGTTGATAGAAGTTGGTGTGAAAGTTAAGCTTGAAAAGTGTATATGGTTGGCCGGGGAGGTGGAATTTCTTGGGCATGTGGTGAGTGAATCGGGTATAAGGAAGAGTGAAAAGTTTGTGAGTAAGGTGAGAGAGTTTCCACGTCCTCATACGGTGCGTGAGTTGAGAGGTTTTCTTGGGTTAATTGAATTTGGTCGGAAGTTTGTCAGAGATTGTTCGGGAATAGGGAAGCCTTTGAATGAGTGGACAGGTAAGAGAAATAGCACGAGACTGAAATGGGATGAGCGTATGATTGAAGCATTTGAAAACTTGAAAGAAGAGGCTGCGAGAGACGTCACTTTGGCTTTTCTCGATTATAGTGAACATGCGAGTATGCTAGAGTTATATACGGATGCTAGTGGGATTAGTATGGGTGGTTGCTTGGTTCAAATGCAAAGAATAAATGGAGATGAACAGTTGAGAGTGATAGCGTATGTAAGTAAAGCATTTAATAAGGCTGAGCGAAAGTATTCCACGATTGAAAGGGAGTTGGCTGCGATAAGGTTTTGCGTGAAAGCGTTGAAGGTATTTTTGTATGGTGTGAAATTTATTGTGCGTACTGACCATCAGCAACTAGTGTACATGATTAGGAAAGAGTCTGTGAATGCTAGAGTTGCGAGGACAATAGAGGATTTGAATGAATTTGACTTTAAGCTAGAATATGTACCTGGGAGTAAGAACGTGATAGCAGATGCGATGTCAAGAATGCATGGTAAGATAGAACAGAGTAGCGAGAATGATAGTAATTTTGAAAGGTTGCTGGAAGATTTAATGGTGGTACAAAGTTTTGAAGTGGATGACATGGTGTATAAATGTATTTTGTGTGGGTTAAATAAGGTTAAACTGAAGGGTTTGAATAGGGATATACCTGCTATTATAGATGAGCTTAGAATGAGTGTTAGGAATGGAGTATCGAAAGAAATGGCATATAAGGAGGAGGATAATATGCTTGAGGGTAAATTGTTATCAAAAGTATTGTTGGTAGTAAGTATGTTATATGGTGTCACTGTTTATTTGTATTTTGGGTGGAATCGTCCGATGCAGTACCGAGCAAATAAAGAGACTGAAAGGGAGTATATATTGAGGTTACAATGTAATGAAAGATGTTGCAAGTTGTTGAGTAAGAAGGAGGATTGTCCGAGTGATTTGAATCAGAGTGGTATGAGCATAGAAGATAGCGAAGATGACCATGGGTGTGATAAGGATGACCCTATTGATAGGAGAGTAAACATTTGTATGCATGGTGTAAAAGGAAGAATGATGACGTATGTGGGTATAAATGAGAATGAATACTGTAGTTTAATTGATACATGTGCGCAAGTGTCATTAGTGAATATGTCTGTTATCAAGGAAATAGAGCGGTACAATTGGGAAGTGAAAAGGCAATGTACGAGTGTGAGAATTCATGGGATAGGTAAAGGAAGTTTGCTAGTTTGGGAAGAAGTGCGTTTGAAAGTAAAACTGGGAAGTATGGAGGTGGAACATAATTTTATTGTAATGGGAGAGAATGAGATGCCTAGTTGTTTTTTGATAGGAATTGACTTTTTAAGATTGCATGATTTATCAGTTGATATTGGTAGTGGTTTGCTTCTGAAGAATGGATGTGAAGTAGTTGTGATAGAAGATAATAGTGTATTTATGGCGAATTTTGTTGGCATGGTTGATATTACGAGGAGTGAGGATGATCTACTGACTAAAGAGGAGGTGGAAGAAATGCTCGATGAATGTGAGGAAATTAAAAGGTTACGTGAATGTATGTTGAATAGTATTGAGGTAGAAGAATGGCCGTCTGATTTAGAGGTGTATAAGAAAGTTAGTAAGAGACTTATTGTGTGTAAGAATATTGTATATTTTCTACATAAAGGAATGGATGAAGATATATATGTTCCTGTGTTTCCAATGCATGCAGCAGTAAGTATGTGTATGTTAGTGCAAGACAGATATGGGCATATGGGTAAGAATAAATTATGGGAATGCATGCGTGAGAGATTGTTTACACCTGGGTTGAGTCAGATATGTAAGGATGTAGCGACTACGTGTGAAGATTGCCAGAAAGGGAAGTATCAGAGAGTGCATGCTAATCCGCCTGTTTTGAGATTACGTATGAAAGAACCATTTGAGATGTTTGTGATTGATTGTGTTTCATTGCCTGTGACTGCGAGAAGACATGTGGGAATGATTGTTATGGTTGATCACATGAGTAAATTTACCTATGCAATACCCATCAAGGATAAACGGAGTGAGACTGTTGCAAGAATGGTTGGTCAAGTGATGTTGCCGATGTGTGTGTGTAAGCCTGTGAGAATGTTAAGTGATAATGGCCCTGAGTTTGTTGGATGGGAGTTTGAGCAGATGTTAAGAGAATGGGGTATTGAACATGTGTATTCGACTCCTTATATGCCAAGTGCGAATGGGTTGGCTGAAAGGACTGTAAGAACATTAACTGAAATTTTGCGAATGATGAGTACATGTGATAATGATTGGGATTTGTATGTTGGTAGAGCGTTGTGGGCTTACAATGCAACAGTGCATAAGAGTACGGGTATGTCTCCATGTAAGTTTGTGTTAAATTTTGAAAAGATAATAAGACCGAGGTTGGGTGTGTCGGAGGATGATAGAGATGTGTGGAGGAAAGCAAATAGGAGGTTTGAAAGCTTTAAAGTTGGTGAGAGAGTGATGAAAGAAGTAATTGAAAAGGGTAGAATGAATGTAAATAAGGTGCGTGATAAATTTGAAAGTCCCTATGAGGTGTTAGAAGTTGGTTCGAGTGGATTAAGTTACGTTTTGGGTAAGTTGTGTGTGGGTGGTATTGTGGGAAAAAATAGGGCCCACCACAACCAATTGCGTAAATGGAAAGAGGTACCTGAGTATATCCAAGAGAATGGGATGAGTAAATGGTTGAAAAGGAACAAGGGTGAACCTAGTATGTACGAGGACTTAGGTCTGGAAGGTAAACAGTTGGTGTTAGTAGAATACAAGAAAAGGAAGAATACAAGAGCTTTAAGTAAAGATGAAAGAAGGGGAAATTTTATAAGTAAAAGTGAGAATAGAAATAAGTATGACAAGGGTGTAAATGTGCAAGTGTGTATGGAAGATAAATGTGTTAATACAGATGAATCATGGCTGAGTATGAATGATACCTATAGTGTGTGTGGCTTTTCCTTAGGTGATGTAAAAGAAAGGATGACGAATGCGAGAGTGAGAGATAGGAGAATGATTAGTAGTATGAATGAATCTTTTACTAAAGTTGAGAATGTTTTTGATAAAATGGATGAACTGTTTACAGAAATGAGTGTAATTATAGGGCCAGATGAGAACGAGGTAGATATGATTGTACATGATATATTAGATGATAGGGATTTAGATAGGAATAGTGTTAATGTAGCGAATGATTGTGATAAGGAAGAAGTGAATGAGAGAGTATATGGAGGCCCAGTTACTCGGAGTAGAGGTCCCGTTCCCGACTGCGACTGGGTTATGAAAAAAATAATGTAAGTGTTGTGTGAGAAGGAATTGGCAAAGTAAGGGGGGAGGAATTTTGAGGATTTATTTTTGTTTTTAATTTTTTCTTTTGCCAAATCTAGAGAGAGAGAGAGAGAGAGAGAGAGAGAGAGAGAGAGAGAGAGAGAGAGAGAGAGAGAGAGAGAGAGAGAGAGAGAGAGAATTTAATTTGCTTTAGTTTTGCTAGATCGCGCGAGAGTGTGTGTTTGTGTGTTTGTGTGTTTGTTTGGGTGTTTGTGTTTGTTTGTGTGTTTGTGTGTCCGCGGTGCGCGCCGAAGAGCAAGTGGTAGTTAGAGAATGATTGTTTGTGGTGAGAAAGACTGTTGGTACAAATGAGGTTGTTTGTTTACATTTTTTAGTTAGGTTACGACAGTGGTGAATGTTTCGGAGCGAATGCTTTTTTATTTGACTGCAGCTTAAGGCAGTTGTGTGAGAGCTGGATTATATTTATCTTTTTCTGACCAGCGTGGAAGTGTTGATTGATTTAAAAAGTAAGTACAGTTTTGTTTACCTTTGCTTGTCGTGATTGTGAATGATAGGAACAGTTTATTATTTATCTTTGATTATAGTGCGATAGTTTAGTTAGCTAGGAGAGTTTGTAAGTGTTTTTCTTTTTTCATTTTTCAGGCCGTAATTCCTCCTTTGGAGAGACTAAAGTTTTTCAGAAAGTGGATGTATTGTTGATGACTTGGCCTGTATTACGATTCTGTTTGGACTGCTCATTTGATTGACCAACTGTTGACGACCTGGCCTGTTTATTACAATTAAGATTTCGTATGATGATGATGATAACGTAAGGGGAAAGTATGTGTTGAGGAGACAATTGCCAGTAAGTAAGATTCAAGGGTGTGGGGGTTGTTTTGCAACATCCCGCCACAGCGGCAATAGTGGCTCACAAGTGGCCAAACAGCAAAGGGTTCCCTCTGGCATTAGAACTACGGCTGAAGTGTCTACCGGTACCAGATCCAGTTTTGACCCAGCGAGTTCAGAAGTCGACTGTCTGCACTTCATCACTGAAAACTCGAAACCTGCAGCTCATGATTTTCTCTCCCTGGCGGTGAGAAAGCGTTTCGGGATCTCAAAAGACAGTATAGACTTCTTAGAGGAATATAAGTGCAAATCCACCAGAAGACAATATGAGTCATCATGGAAGAAGTGGGTGTCCTTTGTCAAGGCGAAGAAACCACAAAAGATCTCGACGGACTTTTGCTTATCATTCTTCATCCACCTCCATGGTCAAGGCTTAGCAGCCAAGACAATATCAACGTGTAAATCCGCCTTGACAAGACCCATTTTACATGCCTTCCAGGTCGACCTCTCTAACAACATTTTTAACAAAATTCTGAAGGCCTGTGCTAGGCTCAGACCATCAGCACATTCGAAGCCCATTTCATGGTCTCTGGATAAAGTTCTTCATTTTGCTTTGCTGATGAACAAGGAGGAGTGTGCTTTAAAGGACTTGACCCAAAAAGTTATTTTTCTTTTTGCACTCGCTTTGGGGGCTGGAGTTAGTGAAATAGTAGCCATCTCGCAAGAGGAAGGTCGTGTTCAGTTCTTAGATGGGGGAGAACTGAACCTTTTTCCAGACCCAACGTTTCTAGCGAAGAACGAACTACCCACCAATAGGTGGGGTCCCTGGAGAGTCTGCCCTCTGAAAGAAGAAGCATCTCTATGTCCAGTGGAATGCCTAAAGTTCTATCTTCGTAGAACTTCAGACTTCAGGGGAGGGCAACTGTTCAGGGGAGAAACATCAGGCTCAAATTTATCTCTGAAACAACTAAGGGCGAAAATCACATATTTTATTCGCAGAGCTGATCCAGATATTACACCCGCAGGTCACAATCTGAGGAGAGTTGCCTCATCCTTAAATTTCTTTAATAACATGGATTTCCAACATCTTCGCTCATACACTGGCTGGAAGTCTTCCAGAGTTTTCTTTCGACAGTATGCGAAGCAAGTGGAGCAACTAAAGAGGTCTGTGGTAGCAGTGGGTAGTGTCGTCAAACCTGCTGTTCAACTCTGCGAGGAACAGTGAAATTAATTAGGACGATTAATTCTAGGGTGGGTGTGTAGTCACGGACTGTTCTACAGAATAAGCGTTAGGGCACTAAGGTGCCCACGTTGATTGTTCCATAATCAAAGGTGAACCTAGAATAAGTGCAAACACGTGTGCCAAGTGTTTCCAATGCCAGTGTGACTGAATAGTAAGACAGACTTTTATGATTTTAATACCTCGTTATTAAAAAAGTGGCGCTAATGTTTTTTTTTTTCAGATAAACAATTTTCTGTTTACTATGATCCTTATGCTTATTTGTTGGTTATCCTCCTCTTATATATGTATAAATGTTGATTAACCTGTTCTTATTTTATTGATTGTCAATAAACTAGTTCTTGTGAACCTTGCGTCTCATTCGCCCGTGTCATTTTACTAGAAAATTGTTTAGCATTACGTAAAATATGTATAACTTTGACATGAATAATTCTAATAGATTGTTCCTTTCTGCAAGCAACTTTCATTGGTTTATGCTTTCCCCTAGTGGGAGGACTTCATGCCCTAAAGGGATGGTGGCAGATGTACAAGTTTTCCTCCTACCCGCATATAAACCTTTGTCCAATCCAGCAATCGAACGGGGAGCTTGTCGGTATTTCATATCGACACAGTGGTTCTTTTACAAACTTTTCTTTACATAATATAGAGTGAGACCACTATATTGGCTTGTCTGTTATTCATGCATAGGTATATGTACTCTTCGAGACTTTTCCAGAGTCTAGTATGACTCTTCCCTATAGGGGGCAGGAAGCACTAACATAATCTATGTTTAGATGAAAAGATGTAGGATGGTAACATCTTAGGTCTCTAGGTCTAGCCTGACCGGGAAATACCTTCTTGAGAGTACGGCACGTTTTGAAAATCCACAGATACAGTAATGCTCTGGTATACTTCCATCAAGACGACATGGCCTGAGCCTAAAAAACGGATTTTGAGCGAAGCGAAAATCTATTTTTGGGTGAAATAGCCATGTCGTCCTGATGGACCCGACCTTCCTTTTCTCTAAAAAGGGCTATAGGACCCCTCCCTATATACAGTATCTGTAGCACCTCGTGTATCGCTACAAGGAATACAGATGGCGCCATCGGCGGCGCTATGAACCCATTCGAAGCGAGATAGGAGAGGTGCCTTGCTAGTGGCTCTCCTTTCTTTCTCTTTTTTCGTTTTCTTGCCACTTGAGCCCTTCGAAGTGTTAATTCTGTTCGGGGTGCAGATTGCTATGTGGCGTGTCAAGAATACGTCCTTTGATATTACGCGATATCCGTGGTTCATTTAATGTGGGATATTCGCTCCAGGAGTTAGAATTCTGAGTACCTGAAGGTAAATTCTCTGGGAATATCACCGTAGTCAAATATAACCAAGGAAGCTACCCTATAGGAACTTCCATCAGGACAACATGGCTATCTCACCCAAAAATGTATTTTTCGCTTCGCTCAAGATCCGTTAATTATAGCTTCTACTTCAAACAAACTGAATACATTTATGGGCACATCAATGTCATCCTCAGCTTCATATATATCAATCAAATTATTCCATTCATATCTCCTATTCATGACCTTACTAAAGGGCTCCATCCAACCTTGTCTTCCTTCTTATGTAGTTGTTACAACAGATCCATTTTTCTTTTTACG
>NC_090741.1:28319739-28327239 GCF_036898095.1 Palaemon carinicauda | reverse complement strand
GCAACATGCCGGATATACTGCTGTATAGGTTATACAGATAGCCAGTATATATCAGTATAGAATATACTGTAGATAGAAAACTACTATATTTCTTATACTAGTGGTTTTTACAATATATTTTGGATATCAAATTCGGGCAATTGTTGAGCTTAATCCTATATTGAATGAATATGATTTCTTCAATATCCTGATTAGAAATCAGTTTAGGATTATCCTGCAATATTGAATACTTCAGGCAAGAGTAATACACTCCTATCACATAAAGGGTGCAGCCCCTTTTTTCTTTGAGTCTCCCTGATCAGGAAACTCTATGATTTAATATAGCAAGAAGACTACAGCAAATGACCCGAGTAGGATGTACATTTATGTGTCTTTATTTTCCTGTTCCATCTAGTGCTAGATGGACCCTACTGTCATATGCTGCCTTGTAGGCAGCATAATGATAAGACTGCATTACATAGGTACAGTAGTCGATATGTTGCAATTTAGACTTTTGCAATTTAGAAACAACAGTATTTCCTAACTTACCTTGGGTATCCTTCAGCGAGTTTTCTGCTGATACCGCTTATATATTTAAGGAATAATTTCTTCAATAGTCTGATTTGAAATCAGTCATCCTGACCCCACAGTATTAACAATTTTGGGATAGTTAATTGATACTTCTCTACCCCTAAGGGTAAATAACCCTTCTACTTGGATTTTTTCACAGAGAAAGCTCCATGTAAGTTAATACTGAGGGGAGGTAGCAGCATTTGCTCGCGGAGGTATACAGGTATGTATCTCCTACTATCCCTTTATAGCTTCCATCCTAAGCTATTCTGTTGTAGATGACTTTTACATGTTGATTATTAAAGTAATAATCCATTATATACTCATTTAGTTTTCCTTTCTTTACAGAAGGAACACCAGATACCTTGTACGGCAGTCCGCTGCAGAGCCAAGGGTAAGGACTTTTACGGTTATAATACTTCAGGTTACATGCCCCCTGGAATATTATTTCCGGATCCCTACATCATTGGAACCCACAGGGTTGCAATATTTGTTGGACATTGATGTCTGAAGGTTTTGATAATCCCAAGTCTACAGAGACTAAGGATATACCGCAGTATAAAATACGTAACTGGGTGAGAGGCTTCCAAAAGATCTCTCCGGGACCTTCCCTACCTAATGATAGGATGTGTAAGCTATTATTTCCAGAGCTAAGTGAGGAAATAGTAGTGCCTCAGGAGTCAACTACGTTCCCTGATGGCGAGAAAACCTTTGGGATCGAGGGCAAGAAGTGCTACTTCCGTTACTAAAGCTGTAGAGGCGGGTGAGTCATGTCCCACACTCGATGAGTGCAAGCCTTTGTCACCAGCTTTTCCCGGACAGGAAAAGGATTGGAAGGAAGTCCATTTGACATTTTCTGTAGGAAAATTAGACAAGGATGTCGCAAGTCGACAATTCAATGTTTGTCTCCCTAAATTGTCCGATTTGCTCTTGTTTAATGAACACGAGTCAAAGGAGAGACTGGTGACATCCTTTTCTCTACAAAACTACATAGAGTTGTGTTCAACTTACGAGAACACCCCAGACATGCTCAGGTCTTAGCCAAAATGCATATGGCTACCTTGGTAAAGGACCTTTACGCCTTTGTGAAGGCTAGGAGAGCATGTAGAGAGTTTGTGTTCGCTGCTGCAACGGTGAAACACGAAAAAAGGAAGCTAATATCTTCCAACATCTGGGGTAAAGACCTCTTCCCACAAGAGGTCGTTTAAGGAAGTAATTAAGAATGCCACCATGGAAAACATAAATCTTCCCCAAAAATAGGGCATTCCCTCAAAGAGAAAATCTTCCGTGGTTGTGGATCCCCAACCTGAAAAGAAGATCGAAAATACTGGAAATATCTGGGCTGCTCAACAACAGCCCATTATTCTAGTGACCAAGATGCTACAGGCAGATGGTCAAAAGTCTAAATCTACTAGCGGTTCGAAGCATAAAGACGCTTCGGCTAGGAGGAACATTCCGTCAGGATCGCTGGACCTTCGATCCTTCGGTCCAGAGCCTATTCAAGATGAGCCGTTGATGGGAAACAGAAATGTCCCTACTATTATCTCCTTACCTCCTCCTACAGTTCAAAACAGGTAGAGCATACAGGTAGTAAGAAAGCTACGGCTCATTGAGTCCCAGGGAAGGCTATTTTGTGTTCACAAGAAGGACTCAAGAAGTCTCTGAGTCATTTTGAACCTGTCGCTACTCAACAAGTTCATAATAAACTGTAAGTTCTGAATGTTAATTCTTCTGAACATATGGACCTTGTTCCAACTAAGGGTGTTCGTAGTCTTGTCAGACCTGAAAGATGTCCTCTGGAACCTTCCAGTCAACCACCCCCCTTCCTCCTGCCTATGATTCATGTCTCGGAGAGTAACATTCATCCTAGAATAGATACATATCAGATTCACAGTCCTAAGTATCTTCATAGTGATGACCCGGTTCCTGGGACATCACAGATGCAAGATATGCTTCTAGAATTCTCGACTTTCTCCAGCTCTAGGGTTTCGATGGCTACAAAACCATCGAAGCCCTCAGTCACTTCAGCTCTTTTTTCCCTCGGGAGGTTAAAAAGAGCTCGTGAGGTCTGTCAGGAGATTCAGCTAATCAATCATATTCCCAAAATGCCAACAAGGAAAAGTGCTAAACTTTCCCCCGTTCGCAATAGTGACAGACCTACTGCAAAGTGCACATCGGAAAGATGCGTTAAGAGCCTGGAGAAAACACGCATCTAACGCTTGAAGAGATAAAAAAAGACTGAGATCGGTCCCTCTTTAATCGCTTCTTTAACAAAAGTTAAAACATGAAAGTCCCAGGACTCTGCTGGTCCTTTCGTGGGCGGGGAAGCACCCTCCACACAGATCAGACTCCCTACGTCTGAGCTGGTACACAGAAGCGATAATAAGACATCACAATCGAACGTCTTATACAGTGATGTTACCCATCCTTTTCCTAATGTGACGAGCCGAGAGAGGAGGTTGTGAACTCAAAGGCAGGATGCAATCGACTGAGTACTTTATTAAGGAACACTCTCCTTTATATACAAAACCTCAAGGCAACAGGAAAATACATGTTCGAGGAAAGGACAATGTTACAGAGGAAAACAGCAGTCATGAATTTCATGTTTGTTTAAGTGCGAGGGAAGAGCGAAGATACAAGCATAATATATACAAAAGGAATTATATACAATTGTGTGACACACGGTTGGTACATGGATCCCCCTGTAAAAATGACATACTGAACATGTTAAATAGGTGCCCTGAATCTGGAGAGGTAGTAGTAAAAACTGCGCCGATTAGCGGCAGTGAGTGGCTGTAGAAGTCGATGGTTGGGGTGCGAGCGAGTGGTGGATGATGGGTGGCTGTGTTGCCGCTCCAGCTCGTCACGAAAGTGATGGCTCCTAACAGCAGTTCATTTACATCTGATCAACGATGTGACGGTGGATACTCTATCACGATCCAAGGCGATACTGCAGTTCGACTTCTTCATCACGAGCGTCTTCAAGAAACTACCTCGCTAAATAGCCCCATACGAGGATCCTCTAATGGGTCTGATAGACTAGATGAGGCCGGTCCTAGCTCCGATCCTTGGTATATTTCCGAAGGTTCAGAAATTAACTGCCTTCGGTTTATCTCAGAGAACCCAAACCCTTCATTTCATGAATTTCTTGCTTTTGTGGTTAGAAAAAGGTTTGGGATCTCAGAAGGCAATATAGAATTCTTAGAAGAATACAAGGGTAAGTCTACTAGAAGACAATATGAGTCTTCCTGGAAGAAGTGGGTGGAGTTTGTTAAATCAAAAGGACCAAAAGAAATTTCTATGAACTTCTGTCTGTCCTTCTTTGTCCACCTTCATAGCCAGGGGTTGGCGGCCAATACGATAAATACGTGCAAATCGGCCTTGACTAGACCTATTATAGAGAACAAGTTTTCTGTATAGATAGAAGACTGCTGTGACTTTTTTAGAGTCTTCATAAGGGTGATAACAAACTTACCACTGACATGCACAGCAGACATATTCTCTGAGACACATGGTAATTGACTGGAGAGATTTGTTTCTCCGTGGTAGAGGAAGATGTCACGAATGATTCCATCCATGCTTACCTGTCAAAACCGCTCGAACACCCTACTTCGTGGGCTTGCTACGGATGTATTATCGTAAGGACCCAGCCTTAAATTCTTAGTTCAATCTATAACACAAATCAATAGAGATGGCATCAGAGTTATAATAACTATATCTTCAGACACGATTCAGTAACAAAAGTTAAATACTATTGTTTAAATCGTATGCATAAATCAATAAAGACAACTTCCTAAAAGTTTTGACTATATTCCGAACTGTCTGTTACTAGCATTAAAGAGTGTCAGAATCTTGAAAAGTCAGACATTGATGGTCAGGGCATTCTCATTATTATTAGAATTAATTACATTTGCCACACGCTGCATCATTTTCCTTAATGGCTAGTAATCCTTAACACTAGGCGTATATACGTTGATATTGTGAAATATAATCTCTATACAAAGCATAATTTCGGGGATGTCTGTCGAGAAGGCAGTCCCTATATTCCTTTGCTTGGCATAGAGACTCGTTTGGTGAACACTATTCTCCAAAAGAGACAGTGTAATTAGGTTCCAAAAGCATTCGCTTTAAATATTTAAAGGCCACTCATAGATTACAGAGGCAGAAAATCATTGAAATTGCCCTCTCAAGCAAGACAATGCCCTAGAAACTGACCATTTATACATATGATCAGAGCCCAAGCCCCTCTCCACCCAACCTAGGACCAAGGATGGCCAGGAAATAGCTATTGATGATTCAGCAGATAGACCCATAGGCTTCCCCAAATCCAACATCACTAGCTCACAAGGATGGTGAGGTTGCAGCGACCAAAGAAACTAACGAGTTTGAGTGGGACTTGAACCCCAGTCGGAAGCTCACCTGCTAGGGACGTTACAACATCGGCCACCACGTGGAAGGGGTGGATGCTAGGATGGGGTGGACGAATTCTGGACGGTCAAGATTGGTAATGACATCGACTGATCTTCGGATTTGGCAACAGTGCTCTTGGACCTCTTCACCCTTGGATTGGGTGACCAGCTTTGGGAGGTAATCATACCAGTCAGAAAAGCCGTTGAAAAAAGACAAGTTAAGTGACCTATTCCATGAGGATAATTAGGAAGGCGATGTCAGTAAAAAAAATTTACAATGTTCATGAAATTTAGTAATGTAAAATGTAATCAGTAAGCTACATAAATGAACCCTGGCACACCAATTACGTGTTAGGGTAAGAGCTTTCCTTCATTTATATCCAGTAGGAAGTCTGGGTCTATGGTATTGTTATCCATATCATCGAAAAGGTCATCATCAACGTGGATTTCATACTTAGAGCCATCATTAGAGGAGCAGATTCTCGTTGATGGATGCTGAAAAAAAAAACGTTAGTTATTGTCATCATTATCATATAAACTTCAATACATATCAAACCATGAAGGCCTATGTACAAAGCAAAATCACTTTGCTAATGATAATGTACAAAACAGTATATGTTAGTAAACTATACTAACCACAATTTAGTAAATGTTTTAATTAAACCCATCAGTAATTCAATGTAAATGTCGACCATGTGGGCCACAAAAAAGTCATATATGGAAAGGGAAAGTTTGGTAAATTTTGGTTTCATAAACTTTATTTTAAAAATAGAAAAGGTACAACAAAGCATTATATTTCCATAGGATGTACAACCATAGCATCAATATTCTAATAATTCCACTATAACCATCAACACTTGATGTAAACGTGCACCATGTAGGCCTCACAGTGAATATTTTTGCTATTTTTTCTAATAAACTCCAATTTCACTTAAAAAACGCACACACTAGAAAGCATTTTGCATCACTAGGCTATACTATATTAACAACAATTTCCAAATATTTCAACTATAAACATCAATTATTCCCCGTAGTCCAGGCAACTCATCCCTTCCAAGTCTATTATGGTTTCTCATAGTCAGTGCTGCTCAGCCACAGTATAATTTAGGTAAAAGTTGCAAATCTCAGCGTAGGAATTAGGAAGAGTTTTAAGATAAGACAGCGATATTTCAAAAGAAAATGAAAAAAAAAAATAAAAGAACAATGATAAATTGTCAAAGTTTTAGAAACTGAAATTTGAAAGGACACTATAATTTTCTGAGGAGATTTTCTTATCACAGTTATTTTAATACAGAAAAAAATTATAATCTAGTGAAGATGACTGAATAAACGCAACTAATCTATTGCATATAATTGGTTTACTTTTCTGTGACAATCTCCCATCAATAAGAAGCTTTACATCAACTTTTGCTGTTTATTATAGATGTTTATTACTCCCTTCAGAACCAATAGAGTACCTCTCCAAGAAGACAACACTTGAAAGAGCCCCTCTCGGTTTCCGCTTTAAGAAAATTTTCAAGATTTAGAATGAATCTATTAAGACATTGATAAAAAAAAATTTCTTCTTTGCCCATAGGAATAGTGAAGCATGCCGATTCTGTTTCCCCTGGGTACTGGCAGAGAGAAAAGCGGTATCCAAAATTTAGATTGTTCATCGTTTTGAGATCTAAAAGTCATCAGTTATATACAAACTTATCTTGACTAAACTTTCAAACTTACATTTCGAGTCAATAATATAATTAATAATTCTTCCATTCCTTGTCTTGTTTTCATTACTGCCTTTATCTCTCTTTTTATATTTGATTGCAAGAATTGATTTTGTTTATTTAGTTTAAGAGTAAGTCTACCCACCAACGTTTTCTTCAAAGGATAAAAGAAGAGATAGTTTTCTGAGTTGTCAGTGATCGGACGAAGTAGGAACAGAAGGTCATTTTTATGGGGTTTTTTTACTGAAAAATAGTCCGATGAAATACCTGCTTAATTTTGAAATTATTCATAAAGCTAGTGACGTTGGCCAGAGTAGATGATCTCTATTTTACTGATTTATCAAATAGAAAGATCTTTTTTTAATTACATCACTAAGTTCATATTAATCAAAGGATCCCTAGAGTTAAAATTATTTTTATCTTAATGACAAACGTATCATTGGAGAATTTACAAGGACTTAATTTTACTTTTATACCACATTGAAATTTCTTCAAATAACAACACGTATACTTTTTGTTGGGTATTCTGTTTTCTTTCATTTACTAAATTATCTTCTTCCTTGTTCCATTGTACTGGGATATGTTATGTTCGGGCCAACAGTTATGAATTGTTTTATTATTTTCTTCATTTTCATTTGCAAGACCTGGCAACTAAGCGCAGAACGACGTGTGTCGACCATAACGTTGTGCCCCATTTTTGTATGGTTAACAAATTGTCTAAATTGTAGAGAATTGTACTGCTCTTGATGGTATCTAAATATACTGATTAGTTTATTATTTTTATTAAACTAATTTTTAGCTCACTTGTGTTTATAATCTTATTAACAGGTAATTCT
>NC_090741.1:28309739-28314739 GCF_036898095.1 Palaemon carinicauda | reverse complement strand
GTCATAGATTAAAGGAGCCCTAATGAGAGAGAGAGAGAGAGAGAGAGAGAGAGAGAGAGAGAGAGAGAGAGAGAGAGAGAGAGATTCAATATACAGTAGTAATGTCTGGCAGTCAAAAGACCCAATAACTCTTTAGAGGTAGTATCTCCACGGGTGGGTGGTGCCATAGCCAACTTTCTATCTATAATAAGAAGCTCTGCTATTGGAAGGGTAATCCAAAATCACACTATTGTTATCAATTCTTGGTTACAGCTATAGATTCGATACCATTGTCTTCCGCTATCTTGTGTTAGAGTTTTCCTGCTTGAGGGAACACCCAGGCGCACTTTTCTGTTTCTTTCCTTATTTTCTCTCCTTACTGTGCTCTTTTCCTTGGTGGAACCCTTTTAGAGGTTATGGCATTCTCCAATAGAGGGTTATGATTTATCTAGTAATATATAGAATATATATAATGTATATATATATATATATATATATATATATATATATATATATATATATATATATATATATATATATATATATCTCCGTTTATTCAAAAACTTTCGTTTTTTGTATAATCACATTTTACAGAGCTACAAATATGAAACATACAGTATATATGAAAATCGGGACAGTTAGAATTATACAAATTCATTTAAAAACGTTGCCACGAAAATATTTGTACATAGGACAGATAACACGAACCTACCTTGGAATCCATATAATTTAATGAAGGAAGCTTTGGTGTTTAAGGTTGGAACTATTAGTTTGATCATTATTGACTCGAGAATTGACAAGTCTTGGTTATTTGATACTTGTCCTTTAATTAGGAAATCGTTGTTGTTAATATTTGTTTGCAGAGTCATGGTTTGACAAACACAGCGGTTCCTTTCAGTATTTATTATCCAAAACTCACGGTACAAGATACAGTTCAGTACTTCCCTGATTCCTTCATCGCAATGCTGATTTTCTAACATTTCATTGGGATCCACAAATACTGTGGCCCACTGCTGAGAAGATCCTACTGCTATACTTGCAATATGCGATACCATATATCCATCAGCACCAACTCTCGACAGATAATCAGCCATGGTCATCACAGCACTGCGACCACTTTTATGAATTGGATTTATGTTAAACTGATGAATTGTTTCAATCCATCTCCCTCGACGCCCTCTCTCTTCTCTAATATCCAGGGTGTTTAGCCATCTTAATGCCTGATGGTCCGTTATCAGATCAAACGGTGCAGAGGAGAGGTACATCCGAAATCTTTATTGCCAGGATAACCGCCAGTAATTCCTTTTCTGTCGTTGAATACCTCTGCTCGGATTTGGAGAATGTATGGTGGTAAAAGGCAATTGGTAACAGTTCCTTGGACGCTAACTTGTTGGCTAACATTGCTCCTGCTCCCACATCACTTGCATCAGTAATCAAAACAAACTGTTTACTATAGTCAGGAAGGTGGAGTGCCACAGAATTTGGTACCTGGTTTTTAAGCCTCTCAAAAGCCTCAACCATCTCGACCGACCAATGCAATTTCTGGTGTGGGTTTTTTTCCAAAGCCTCATACAGGGACTTAGCAGTCTGGGATATCCCTGGAATCCATTTTTGCACATAAGAAAATGCCCCAATGGCCTGACGCAACTGCCTGACAGTCAAAGGCCTAGGAAGATCCCTCAGTCGATGAACTCTTTGCTCACTCATGTGAAGCATGCCATCACCAACCACAGAACCCAGATACTCCGCTTCACGCACCCCAAATTTACACTTATTCGGGGTCAGCGTAAGCCCAGCATCACGAATCCTGTTCAACACATTTCTGAGCCTTGCTATGTGTTCTTTCCATGTTGAATCCCAGACCAGTATGTCGTCGAGATAACACATTGCATCCGTATAGTTGCAATCACTGAGTATTGTAGCCATAATCCGTTGAAACGTATAACCTGCCCCTTTCATACTTTAACCTAATTGTGAATATTTGAGTGTTTGAAAACACGCCATTATTGGAATCGTAAATCTCTGTTGTTAATGTAAATCATAAATACTAATGATCCAAGGATAGATCCTTGAGGTACTCCACTTGTAACATCTGTCCAGTCTGAGGTTCTTTATTTACTGCAACTCTCAGTTTTCTGTTTGTTAGCCAATGCTCAAAGCATTCAACTGGCTCATTAAGGATTATTAGTGTTCTAATTTAACCATGGATTTTTTATGAGGGACTTTGTCAAAAGCCTCTTGAAACTCTGAGTATAAAATGTCTATTGGCCTACTTTTGTTCTATATGCTAAATATGTTGTCAATAAATTTCAACAGATTTGTCACACAGGATCTATTATGTCCAAAACCATATTTGCTATTTATCAGAATATTGTTTTCCTTTGTAATTATGTTCTATAATAGACTTTTTTTTTTCTTTTGCAAGCCACTGATGTTAGGCACACAGATCTGTGAATGCTAGGTTCTTCTTTTCATCCTGTTTTGTAGATCGGAGGGGCATCACATAGTTTTCACCCTCATTGTGACTCTTTCTTTGGTTGTCTTTCAGAATATTTTGTAAAAGTCTGGGATTGTCTCTTCTTCTAGTTCTATCATCTCTCTTGAATGAATGTCATCTGTATTTTGTTTTTGTCATCTTCCATTATAAAGATTATTCTGCATAGTAGTTGTAATCCATCACATTTTATTGCTTGTTCCGGGAATGTCGTTTTTTCTTCCATGTTGAACATGATTGGTTATTATGCATTCATCAGTTCAGATTTCTCCAAATCATTTGTTATAAGATTACCCTTTGGGTCACTTGATGGGCTAATGTTGTTTTTAATTGGTTTTTCACTGTTTACATTGGCCCAAAAAAATCTCATTTGGGGTTTCTTTACTAGGTAAAGCCTTTTTTTCTCTTCATTGACCTTGGCATTCTAACTACTCTATCTATATCTTTTCTTAACATGTAGTGTTCTAATATTTTTTAGATAAGGGCTGTGGTCCAATTAATATGTTTTCTTTATGGTTCTTATTGCATTGGCTACTAGTATGTTGAACCATTTAGGCTATGGTGTTCCATTTGCTACATTTTATTCCTATGACGCACACATTTAGCCGGTTCTTCTTTGTATTTCTCTACAAAGAAGTCCCATTATATCGATTTTATTGATTCCTGTGAACAAGAAGTCCATTCGACATATTACCAACTAGGAAACAGTATTTATGTAGGTTTATTTTGGTTGCCAGCATTGTCCTACTTTGACAAATATATATCATATCATAACTAATAAATGGAATTTCATATATGCAACCTACATTAACACATAGAGAGATCTTTATCAAAATGCATTTTACAGGTGAAGAATTAATTTCTAAAAAAAACATTAGCCTTAAAACATGTTTAAATATTTAGTAAAAAGAGAGAAACCTATCTATTGTGTCCAGGTTGGTAATATGACTAATGCGCTTTTTGATCACACGAAGCAATATAATCATATAGATTGCAAAAATTCTGGAATGTTGTAAAAAGAAATATTATAGAACCTAGTATTATAAAGATAAAGGCTGATTGTGTATATAATATTAGTACAGGTCAATATAAAGTGGATAATCTAATCATGGCCAATATTGTTAAATAATTCAAAATTATGTAATGTTTGTTTACTTGTTTTATTTTGAGGACAACTTTAATTTGAAGTACAACATTTGGCTGTGATTGTTTGCTTCTTTAGCAATGTTAGTTAGCTAATAAGGATTTCCTATCATCTCTTTTATTGTTCAACTTTTTATTCCATTTTGCTTATTATTGTCATTCACTTACTCAGTTTTCATTGTACCCTGAAGAATGTGTATTAAAAGGCAAAAATGAGGTGGATACTCAGGCATCTTATTAATTCCTTTTGGCTTTTTTCTTTATCAAGTCACGTGATCTTTTTGAAAGTAAATATATATATATATATATATATATATATATATATATATATATATATATATATATATATATATATATATATATATATATATATGTATATATATATATATATTGTATATATATATTGTATATATATACATATATATATATATATATATATATATATATATATATATATATATGCAAATATATGTATATAAATGTGTATATATGTATATAAATGTGTATATATATATATATATATATATATATATATATATATATATATATATATATATATATATATATATATATACATATATATATATATATATATATATATATATATATATATATATATATATATATATAATTTACTCTCACCCAAAATGATGTTCAAGAGTCACCGCCCCGAAAAGGTGTCTAAGAGCTGGGTCTAGTGCTATATACAACGAGCTTTTTTAGACCATTCCAACGAGCCCAACAACATCTCTTAATTGTTTGTGGTTCCTGAGATACCCATACACCTTATTTTTGCGTTCCTTCCCTTATACCTTGGTGGAGTTCACTCATATCTCCCACTGCCATACTCAGGACCACGAGACCCTTACAATGAGCCCAAGAACACCTCTTAACTCCTCCTAGTTCCTGATGTATGCATATCCCTTATCTTAGGGTCCTATCCCTTATCCTTGACGTAGTGCACTAATCTACCCCACCGCCATACTAAGGACCTCGAAACCTTTCCAACAAGCCCCCCAAAAAACACCTCCTAACTCCCTGTGTTTTCTGTGATAGGATACCGAGTAATTTACGATTTTTGTATTCCTACCCCTAATAGGGAGGGTTATACCCATCATCACACCAATATACGCTTCAGGACCTCTTGACCTTTTCAAAGAGTTCGAAAACACTTCTCAACCCTTTGTAGTACCTGAGATTCGTCCATTCTTTATTTTACGGTTTTTGCGTACCTATCCCTTATAGGGAGGGGAACAACAATTGCCAAGCCCCCTATACCTTGCTGGACGTCAAGACCTTTCCAACGAGCCCAAGAACACTTAGTCACTACTTGTGGTTGCTGAGAAAATTTACACACACACATATATATATATATATATATATA
>NC_090741.1:28302239-28304739 GCF_036898095.1 Palaemon carinicauda | reverse complement strand
TCTTCACCCAATGGGTTAACGCACTGTAACTGTTCAGTGACCTCTTTCCTCTTGATAATGGTACAGGAGATTCTTGGGCCATGGCAAGTAGCTCTTCTAGAAGGGCATTCCAAAATCAAACCATTTTTCTCTAGTCTTGGGTAGTGCTATTGCTTCTCTACCATGGTGTTCCACTGTCTTGGGTCAGAGTTCTCTGGCTTGAGATTACAATATCCTATCTTATTTTTCCTACTCTTGTTTAGTTAAAGTTTTTATAGTTTATATAGATGTATATCTTAAAGTTGTTACTGTTTTTAAAATATTTTTTTTCCTTTTTTCTTTGGCTATTATCCCTGGTAATAAGAAGTTTTATTCAAATGAAGTAAACTAAAAACATACTGAATATCTATATGTCAAGAGATGCCTGGAAAATATGATATCAGATTGAGAGAGAAAAGGGTAATCATTTCCTTCCTGCAAGATTTACCAAGAATAAAGTTCATTTACGGTTCTGAATTGTTTTATTTGTAACATTCGGATATTTCGCAAATGCGTCATTTGACGGTTTATTCCCTTCACTTAAAGATCCATTCTAAATGAATGGTTAATAATCTTTGTGTTTATTTTGGAATAATATCAATACCAGGAGTATTTGTTTTATTACCCAGAAATATTCAAACACATTATCTGTCTCCAGACTTAATGATTTAATACCTTTTTTTTCGGTTTGTAAAGGTTTGTAGATTTAACGTCATGAAAACTAAGTGTGTCGTCACTTAGATATACCAAAATGAATACAACACTTAATGGTGAAGATTTCAATGCTGAGTAATAAAGAATGTGAGCAATAACAATCGCTGATGGAGAAAATACCCTTAACAAAGATTTATTATTTCGTCTTATATATACTTCACATTTGTTGTTTTGCAATTAGGTTTCCCTCACGTTTCATTGGATTTAGAAGCTATTATGATATGGATTTTCCCATCCAATATCCCGGATAGAGAACAACTCTAAAATTACTTTCATAATAAAATAAGAGATCATTGATGATTGACGTCATTCTAATAAGGTGCAATTCCTATGAAAAATTATATCAGATTTCTAGATATTAAGTTACATAATTTATCGGGAAAAAATTTGTCATGCATGACATTATGGGAAAGTAAGACCTAAGATGACAAAATTTACGAAGGATTTCATAAAAAAAAAAAAAAAAAAAAAAAAAAAAAAAAAAAAAAAAAACAGTTATTGCAGGAAATAGCGATCATTCAATTGTTATATGGTCATGCGGGTACCTCCAAATAGCCATTTTTGTGTTTTCCATGTGATAGGTGGTGCCACTTGAAGTATTTCCAAACCCAAATGGATTGAATGAAAGTTTAAACTACAAAAACTAAATCAGTGGTGAATGGTATATTTTACCTGTAGTATATTAGAATAGTGATTTTAAGTTGGGGCAAAACCTTTCGAAGACTGACTTATAGGGGAAGCTCTCTAACTTTTAATTGATATTTTTCTACATCATTGAATTTTTTTTATATATTCTCTAGGCATCCCTTATTAAGAAATCATACGTCTTGACATAACATAATGGTGCAGAATGCAATCAAGATTTGGTCAAAATTCCAAGGACACCAAACTTAGTGTTTTGGCAATATTGCGTTAACATTACTCTGCATCATGTGTGTATGTGATTACAATATATGGATCCAATTGTACCCCTGTTAATGTGAGGAGACCCCTTCGGACCCACCGAGACAAATTAATATGTCAATGACATTTTGACTACAAGCATAAAACTGGTGACAAAATGTCAATTTTTTTGAAATTCGAGATTTAGAAAACATAAGTCGTAAGTGTCTAATTGGGTGGAAAACCCACTATAGACTGAGTCAAATGTAAAACAAGAGTCCGTTACTTAAGCATGTTTCGATGTGCACCAATGTTCTACTATCTCTTTACTTGTTGACTTAATAACTTATAAATGTATTATAGACATATGGTAATGTAACGTATAAAACATCCAAAATGCCACGTTTAGATCTGAGAAACAAATACAACAGAGTCAATCTCTATATAAGTGACATGATATTGATTTACTAAAGAAATTAGCATAACAACAAAATATATGGGTCATATTCATATATTTCTATTTTTGAAAGATTTACTTCCATAATGTTTCCTTGACAGACAGTATAAATAAGATGAAATTGGTTTAAAGTTATGGTCCAGTTGCTGATTATATGTATTTCAGAATATATGTATTATATTTGAAGATAACATGCAATGAATAAAAAGAAACTAAACTTATTAATAAGAACAAAAATCTTCTAGTATACAGATGAAAAACATGTCATTATTGTATGCTCCTTTGTTCAGTCCAATGAATATTGAGATTGGTAACTCCATATGAGAATATGCTGCCTTTTACAGCAAAAACTACCTTAAATTATAGCAAAATTATTCTTATATACTGACAGAAAAAAGTGTAACATGTACATCAAATTTGTCAACGTTT
>NC_090741.1:28277239-28297239 GCF_036898095.1 Palaemon carinicauda | reverse complement strand
AATTGGTTCATTCAAATAACTTAGTGGAAAGAAACATCATAGAGTCCAGTTTCATAAAGGAAACCTTTGAAAACAACTTGAATATTGGTCATGGAATGTATAAACTCGACGCCTTTATATGTAAAGAGATTTGTAACCTATATAAAAAATATTAACCACTTAATGTAGAATTGAATGTATTGTAAATAATTAACGTCACATAAGTATATTGGCACTATATAGTCTTAAGCTAGATATAAGTATTGATATATACATGATTATATGTTTATGATATTAATGTTGTATGTATATAAATGTATATATACATATGTATATGGGCATATGTATGTATCTGTATATATATGTATGTATATATATGTATGTATATATATATATATATGTATGTGTGTATATATGTATATATGTATATGTATGTATATATATGTATGTATGTGTATGTTTTGCTTATGTATTTATATAGATAAGGCTACCGTGTTTTCATATAAATAAACTGTACTGAAAGTAAAAAAAACAAGAATTTACCCGCCACTAGAAATGACCCTTTTTGGCAGGTGTCTAATGAGCTTAGGATTTCCGCCCACTTAACACCTGACTCAAGCCCAGGTAGCTGGTAAGGGAGTGTCATTGTTCTCTAAATCTCTATATGTATGTTCGTACGTTTGCTTTCCCTATAAAATGTAAAGAAACCTCTCTCAATAAATCAGTCCTCTGAAGAAGTATCACGAAACTAGTCAGGACTTAAGCGTATATTTCGTATTTTCATTTTCGCTGTGGTTCTTCTGCATCTGAGCATCACGTTTTCCTGTGATTTTTACGCATATATATATATATATATATATATATATATATATATATATATATATATATATATATATGTGTGTGTGTGTGTGTGTGTGTCTGTGTATGTGTGTTTGTGTGTTGTGTGTTGTTGTGTGTGCGTGAGCTATATTACCTAATAATTAGCAATCATCAGTTCTATTGCTTACATGCCTTGAAATAGCAGAGTCATTTATATGGAATGGAGTATTTGAACACTTAATACTTTTCTTTTATGTACCTATATGTGAACTTCCTAGTAAAAATATATTTCTTGTTAATTTTCTTTTTATGTTTTTTCGAAAACAGGCTTAGAGTTAGTTTTATTGGAAGCACCTCCATCGGAAAGGTATAATATATATATATATATATATATATATATATATATATATATATATATATATATATATATATATATATATATATATATATATATATATATATGTATACAAATAAGACATATATATTTTGATATATTAATGTCTGGATTCTCTTAACGACCTCGGGATCAGAGCCCCAGGCGAAATCTCACAAAGACAAGAGCTTGGCTCCGGCCGGGAATCGAACCCTGGTCGGCAAGCTTATATAGACAGTGACTAACCCATTCGGCCACGAAGGAAGATAAAAGTCAATGACAATTCTACTGTACTTATACCTGTCGAATTCAGGTATTTTGTACTTAGAATTGAAATCAACCCATCTTCACCATCGTAGCTAATTAGTAGTTTGTTACTTGGCATTCAATTAATGATAAATTTTGCACATTTTTACGTGTTTTTCATATTCAAATAAGCCATATATATTTTGATATATTAATGTCTGGATTCTCTTAACGACCTCGGGATCAGAGCCCCAGGCGAAATCTCACAAAGACAAGAGCTTGGCTCCGGCCGGGAATCGAACCCTGGTCGGCAAGCTTATATAGACAGTGACTAACCCATTCGGCCACGAAGGAAGATAAAAGTCAATGACAATTCTACTGTACTTATACCTGTCGAATTCAGGTATTTTGTACTTAGAATTGAAATCAACCCATCTTCACCATCGTAGCTAATCGGTAGTTTGTTACTTGGCATTCAATTAATGATAAATTTTGCACATTTTTACGTGTTTTTCATATTCAAATAAGCCATATATATTTTGATATATTAATGTCTGGATTCTCTTAACGACCTCGGGATCAGAGCCCCAGGCGAAATCTCACAAAGACAAGAGCTTGGCTCCGGCCGGGAATCGAACCCTGGTCGGCAAGCTTATATAGACAGTGACTAACCCATTTGGCCACGAAGGAAGATAAAAGTCAATGACAATTATACTGTACTTATACCTGTCGAATTCAGGTATTTTGTACTTAGAATTGAAATCAACCCATCTTCACCATCGTAGCTAATTGGTAGTTTGTTACTTGGCATTCAATTAATGATAAATTTTTCACATTTTTACGTGTTTTTCATATTCAAATAAGCCATATATATTTTGATATATTAATGTCTGGATTCTCTTAACGACCTCGGGATCAGAGCCCCAGGCAAAATCTCACAAAGTCAAGAGCTTGGCTCCGGCCGGGAATCGAACCCTGGTCGGCAAGCTTATATAGACAGTGACTAACCCATTCGGCCACGAAGGAAGATAAAAGTCAATGACAATTCTACTGTACTTATACCTGTCGAATTCAGGTATTTTGTACTTAGAATTGAAATCAACCCATCTTCACCATCGTAGCTAATTGGTAGTTTGTTACTTGGCATTCAATTAATGAAAAATTTTGCACATTTTTACGTGTTTTTCATATTCAAATAAGCCATATATATTTTGATATATTAATGTCTGGATTCTCTTAACGACCTCGGGATCAGAGCCCCAGGCGAAATCTCACAAAGACAAGAGCTTGGCTCCGGCCGGGAATCGAACCCTGGTCGGCAAGCTTATATAGACAGTGACTAACCCATTCGGCCACGAAGGAAGATAAAAGTCAATGACAATCCTACTGTACTTATACCTGTCGAATTCAGGTATTTTGTACTTAGAATTGAAATCAACCCATCTTCACCGTCGTAGCTAATTGGTAGTTTGTTACTTGGCATTCAATTAATGATAAATTTTGCACATTTTTACATGTTTTTCATATTCAAATAAGCCATATATATTTTGATATATTAATGTCTGGATTCTCTTAACGACCTCGGGATTAGAGCCCCAGGCGAAATCTCACAAAGACAAGAATTGTCATTGACTTTTATCTTCCTTCGTGGCCGAATGGGTTAGTCACTGTCTATATAAGCTTGCCGACCAGGGTTCGATTCCCGGCCGGAGCCAAGCTCTTGTCTTTGTGAGATTTCGCCTGGGGCTCTGATCCCGAGGTCGTTAAGAGAATCCAAACATTAATATATCAAAATATATATGGCTTATTTGAATATGAAAAACACGTAAAAATGTGCAAAATTTATCATTAATTGAATGCCAAGTAACAAACTACCAATTAGCTACGATGGTGAAGATGGGTTGATTTCAATTCTAAGTACAAAATACCTGAATTCGACAGGTATAAGTACAGTAGAATTGTCATTGACTTTTATCTTCCTTCGTGGCCGAATGGGTTAGTCACTGTCTATATAAGCTTGCTGACCAGGGTTCGATTCCCGGCCGGAGCCAAGCTCTTGTCTTTGTGAGATTTCGCCTGGGGCTCTGATCCCGAGGTCGTTAAGAGAATCCAGACATTAATATATCAAAATATATATGGCTTATTTGAATATGAAAAACACGTAAAAATGTGCAAAATTTATCATTAATTGAATGCCAAGTAACAAACTACCAATTAGCTACGATGGTGAAGATGGGTTGATTTCAATTCTAAGTACAAAATACCTGAATTCGACAGGTATAAGTACAGTAGAATTGTCATTGACTTTTATCTTCCTTCGTGGCCGAATGGGTTAGTCACTGTCTATATAAGCTTGCCGACCAGGGTTCGATTCCCGGCCGGAGCCAAGCTCTTGTCTTTGTGAGATTTCGCCTGGGGCTCTGATCCCGAGGTCGTTAAGAGAATCCAGACATTAATATATCAAAATATATATGGCTTATTTGAATATGAAAAACACGTAAAAATATGCAAAATTTATCATTAATTGAATGCCAAGTAACAAACTACTAATTAGCTACGATGGTGAAGATGGGTTGATTTCAATTCTAAGTACAAAATACCTGAATTCGACAGGTATAAGTACAGTAGAATTGTCATTGACTTTTATCTTCCTTCGTGGCCGAATGGGTTAGTCACTGTCTATATAAGCTTGCCGACCAGGGTTCGATTCCCGGCCGGAGCCAAGCTCTTGTCTTTGTGAGATTTCGCCTGGGGCTCTGATCCCGAGGTCGTTAAGAGAATCCAGACATTAATATATCAAAATATATATGGCTTATTTGAATATGAAAAACACGTAAAAATGTGCAAAATTTATCATTAATTGAATGCCAAGTAACAAACTACCAATTAGCTACGATGGTGAAGATGGGTTGATTTCAATTCTAAGTACAAAATACCTGAATTCGACAGGTATAAGTACAGTAGAATTGTCATTGACTTTTATCTTCCTTCGTGGCCGAATGGGTTAGTCACTGTCTATATAAGCTTGCCGACCAGGGTTCGATTCCCGGCCGGAGCCAAGCTCTTGTCTTTGTGAGATTTCGCCTGGGGCTCTGATCCCGAGGTCGTTAAGAGAATCCAGACATTAATATATCAAAATATATATGGCTTATTTGAATATGAAAAACACGTAAAAATGTGCAAAATTTATCATTAATTGAATGCCAAGTAACAAACTACCAATTAGCTACGATGGTGAAGATGGGTTGATTTCAATTCTAAGTACAAAATACCTGAATTCGACAGGTATAAGTACAGTAGAATTGTCATTGACTTTTATCTTCCTTCGTGGCCGAATGGGTTAGTCACTGTCTATATAAGCTTGCCGACCAGGGTTCGATTCCCGGCCGGAGCCAAGCTCTTGTCTTTGTGAGATTTCGCCTGGGGCTCTGATCCCGAGGTCGTTAAGAGAATCCAGACATTAATATATCAAAATATATATGGCTTATTTGAATATGAAAAACACGTAAAAATGTGCAAAATTTATCATTAATTGAATGCCAAGTAACAAACTACTAATTAGCTACGATGGTGAAGATGGGTTGATTTCAATTCTAAGTACAAAATACCTGAATTCGACAGGTATAAGTACAGTAGAATTGTCATTGACTTTTATCTTCCTTCGTGGCCGAATGGGTTAGTCACTGTCTATATAAGCTTGCCGACCAGGGTTCGATTCCCGGCCGGAGCCAAGCTCTTGTCTTTGTGAGATTTCGCCTGGGGCTCTGATCCCGAGGTCGTTAAGAGAATCCAGACATTAATATATCAAAATATATATGGCTTATTTGAATATGAAAAACACGTAAAAATGTGCAAAATTTATCATTAATTGAATGCCAAGTAACAAACTACCAATTAGCTACGATGGTGAAGATGGGTTGATTTCAATTCTAAGTACAAAATACCTGAATTCGACAGGTATAAGTACAGTAGAATTGTCATTGACTTTTATCATCCTTCGTGGCCGAATGGGTTAGTCACTGTCTATATAAGCTTGCCGACCAGGGTTCGATTCCCGGCCGGAGCCAAGCTCTTGTCTTTGTGAGATTTCGCCTGGGGCTCTGATCCCGAGGTCGTTAAGAGAATCCAGACATTAATATATCAAAATATATATGGCTTATTTGAATATGAAAAACACGTAAAAATGTGCAAAATTTATCATATATATGTATATATATAAATATATATATATATATATATATATATATATATATATATATATATATATATATATATATATATATATATATATATATATATCTATATATATACATATATATATATATATATATATATATATATATATATATATATATATATATATATATATATATATATATATATATATGAATATATATATACATATTTATATGTATATATATATATATATATATATATATATATATATATATATATATATATATATATATATATATATATATATATATATATATATCTATATATATACTTATATATATATATATATATATATATATATATATATATATATGTATGTATATATATATACATATTTATATGTATATATAAATATATATATATATATATATATATATATAGAGAGAGAGAGAGAGAGAGAGAGAGAGAGAGAGAGAGAGAGAGAGAGAGAGAGAGAGAGAGAGAGAGAGATCCTTTTTTTTACCAAAGCCGGACCTTTTAGCCTTGAAATATTTATTGCGTATTTGTTGCATGTATTAATATAAGAAGTTATTTCCTCCTGAAGAAAGACAATGAAAATCATTCCCTTTACCAATTCTTAAATGTGAGCCAACGAAGATTTCTTATAGAAGTCACAGAAATTAATTGTTTAATTATTATTAATCCTATATTTCTTTTTTTACTTCGATTGCCATATCATGCTGTTAATGTTATTTTTTCCGAATGCTCCTAACTGCAAACGCACATATGTATTGGAAAAAAAAAAACTAACCATTTGTTGTGATCTGTTGATAACGTCCTTGCCTGGTAATCACCAGACTGGGGTTTGAGTCCTACTTAAACTCGTTAGCTCCTATGGTCGCTGCAACCTCACCATCCTTATCAGCTAAGGATGGGGCGTATGGGGAAGCCTATAAGTCTATCGGCTGTGCCATCAATAGCAATTACCTGGTCCTCCTCGGTCCTAGCTTGGGTGGAGAGGGGACCTGGGTGCTGATCATTGGTATATATGGTCATTCTTTGAGACATTGTCCTGCCTGATAAGGCAATGTAACTGACCCTTTACTCAGATATTCATGAGCGCTATTTAAGCCTTTATACCGCCAGCTTTCAAGAATAGCACTACATGTAGTCTACGAAACACCCCACTTCTCTTCCCAAGAGTTAGAGTGAATATCATATTATACGTTTTTTTACCATACTGTCTCCCCAGTTAAGAAATGTGTCTAGAATGGCCTCAGCAAAGTATTATTGTCAAAGAATATGACATGATTACAAGGAGAGAGAGGAAAAAAGAAATTAATATTTTTTTTTCTATTCCATAAGAAAATTAAAATGAAAAGAATTGAGGGGAAATTTGGGCACTTTATTTGTAAGGATGAATATATTTGGAACAGAGCCCTTTTTTTTATGAATGAAATATCTGAACCCACAACAAACTGCATTTTATTCGGGTGTTAATTGCGAAGAGCGACCTACAATACACATGGAACGTTTTATGTCATATAATTGAATTTCAGTCATTAAACCACTTAGCCTTGTTGCATCAATTTTTGTGAAGACTTTTACGAAAATTCCCCTTTAAAAGACCATAGAATAGAATTGTTGGTTATGGTACATAAGTTTCATCTTTTGTTTTCAGAATTATTTTTATAATCCAATCATGACATGTACTGAAATAACGCCATAGATTTTTTATCAAATGAAAACAGTCGCTCCTGACAATGCCATAGAAAGAAAAAAACGAGAACACTCGACAGTGAATAAGGAGATTATATTTATAAACCAGCGATTACAGTTGATATACAAAAGAGCTTTAATAGTTGGATATTGCAGAAATCAGTTAACTTTATCGTAATAAATAATTTTTAGGTAAATGCAGGAGATATTCATAATTAAGCTCAATTGCTTGTAGCGTCTATTGTACAATGGCCGTCATGTAAAACACTACTGATGAAATTTCAGCGTGGATTTAGAATATAATCTAAAGGGATATACTGTAAGTGCAGATCAAATGCTTTTTCACATGTATTTTATCATATGTAACATGCAACATCTATATATATATATATATATATATATATATATATATATATATATATATATATATATATATATATATATATATATATATATATATATATACATATATATATATATATATATATATATATATATATATATATATATATATATATATACACACACACACACACATATATATATATATATATATATATATATATAAATATATATATATATATATATATATATATATATATATATATATATATATATATATATATATAAATATATATAGATATATATATATATATATATATATATATATATATATATATATATATATATATATATATATATATATATATATATATATGTCTATATATAAGTGTATTACTTTTATAAGCACACATTGAGTATGTGTTGTTCAAGATGTGTAAAACTGGATAACGAAGTACATCTTATTAGCTTTAAAAAGTATTTATTATTTAAAAACAACAGAGTTAAACATCTCCATCATAAGAGGGAGCTGGTTTGGTCAGATGACCAATTCTGGTGAAGTATAGATATGAACTGATTAAATTATCGATATCACAGATATCGTATGCTTAGTTGATATAGCAATTTTATCACAATCTCGGAAGACACCTGCATCCGGTGACGTCACAAACTTTCACATGCTGATGCATTGGTGTTGACGTTTAAGAAAAATGTTACATTGTTGAGGCTGCATTGTGCATCCTGTTTATGATTTGGGTGACTACAGCAAATCCCACGGCTAGCATCTTCATCCAAAATGACATATTACGTCATGTGTTTTAAACATGTAATAATAATTATTTCACTTATTACATAAGCTCGGCCAGCTATCTCAATTTTTTTCAAAAAAATTTAACAACAAGCCAAAACATGTTTACTAGGCGTGACTGGACACATGTATTATTCTTTGTTTCACTTTAGCCATAAGCAAACGAGGACGAATGTCCAAATAGGCACATCAAAAAATAATAACAATAATGCATATGAAAAGATTTTACCAAAGCAAAGAAAAAAAATGCATGATAAAATAAAGATCATATACATGGTACATTGCTAGCAAATGATTATATGGTACCAAAAAAAAACTACTGACATACATATGATTCGGTAACTTGTTAAAGAATAATTGTTACCTTTGTCAGAAACATAGATTAACATAATACGGTAACTAATAAAGATATTTGTTACCTTGGTAAAAATTCAATTTTTTAGTGCACAAACACGAATTCCTGGTACGTACACGTACCACGGTTTCGTACACACACACTCACACACACACACACACATATATATATATATATATATATATATATATATATATATATATATATATATATATATATATATAGGGCTGATATATTTTATTAGATGCCCATAGATTCTGTTAATTTAATTTTTTTTTCTCTATTCTTTTTAACATTCCGGCTTATATATTTTATTAGATGCCGAGAGAAAAAATGATTTATATTTTTTTTTAAATGTTGTTTTAAATGTATTCTTAACAATGCAATGTAGATAATTTCTTCAATTACATATTACTAGCGTACTAACAGCTTTTCTTACAAACACACTTTCCAGAGCAATTTACTCCTTCAGCGAATGAGGTGGCCACTTCAAACGGCTTCAAACTGAATTAAATAAGGAGTTTTGTCTGGACATGGCGAAACGTTCTGTTGTAGCTTCCTGCTGTGCCGTAACCTACGCCAAACAAGGATGTTCACGGCGATGAATATCATCACCGTGAGAACCAGTCCTGCTAGTAGTATGGGGTGAAGGATTTCCTTATAAGTCGGTGACAGGTGGTCCATTTCGGTTAGCTTCATCAACCGCTTGGCAACCTGTCTGTTGTACGGGAGAGGTAGTGCTGGCATTGTAGAGGTCCACGTGAAGTTCGCGAAGTAGGCTCATTCTCTGATGAGTGTCCGTGGACCAGTCACCATGGAATAAGGAGAAGTCCCGATACAATCATCTGCTGCAACGAAGATGTGGGCGAAGGACGTGGATCCGTCAGGGCATGATACATTGAAGCCGTCCTTGTCGTATCGTATCCACAAGCCATTGTTCAGTCTGCAATTGAACTCATTATTGTCAAAGGGATAAAGCTTATCCAGACAATTTTCACTTGTATGGGAGAGAGCACCGTCTAGCACTATACCTAACTCGCATGAATCCATTAAGCTTTTATGGAATTCAAATGAGTCAGCTGTACATATTTTCCTATCCATTGCGTCTGGACAGTGAGTAAATTGATTTAAGTCTTTAATGACAGTATATGTTTCCTTGTCTGGGGAAATCAATACATGTTCTGTCAAACTGGATATTACTTGATTTGAGTGATTCGTCATGAAAGTCGGTAATGGTGATATCCTGTAAGATTGCCAGGCATCAGAAGATTCTAAGGGAATTGTAATCCTAATCTTGTTATTATCAACGCTTACTGTAATTAGGCTGTAATAAAATTCTAACCTATGTTCGTCTAACAAAGGAACTTAGCCTAGTTTATCCCTTCCGTTCTCCAGAATTAACTTTAAGTAATTTATAGGCAACAAATGGGGCGACAGTACACCTTTAGTTGCTAACGTGATAGCTTCTACATAATCCTTGGATTTCTCAATGAAATGTGCAATTCTGTTATGTATGTGATCTATCTTTGAATCATAATACGTTAACGTTGCCAACAAATCCTGTACTTCCATAATGTGAATGATATTATCTGAATGTTCATTTACTAAATCCATAATTTTATTGATTGAAGCTAACTGATTCCTTAGTTCTGACATAATCAATTCATCTTCATGAGTCAAGAACTCAATTTCCTTATTTTGATTACTAATTTTAAGACGATTTGAAATTCCTAAACCTAAACTTGCAATAGACCCAAAGATGTTTAATGCAGCATAAATAAACGGATTTCGTCTTTCTTTATGTTCGTGTCCTACAGTCCACATCAAAAGGTCATAAGCCAAAGATCCTGTCTCGTAAGTCTTATTTTTCAAGTCATCAGATAGCACCTCTGCAACTTTTAATGTTGATCCAAGCAAATTCTCTGTAGTCAAATGAAAATGTCTTCTATGCAACTCATCCAATGAGGCAGAAAACCTTGAAATGGCGGTTCTTAAGCTAGTGACATCATTCTCTTGAAGAAAAATTGCTTGCATATTCACTTCTACAACTACGTTGGTTGATGTAATATAAAAGTCTTCTTGTCTTTCAACTATAGTGCCATATTTAAAATTCAAACTTTTAGTTTTAGAGCTCATCCCACACGAGAAAAATGTTTGAGCGAACAATATCACTCCCAACAACAAAAAATTAATCTTGGAAACCTATAACGAGAAAAATATATGTAATTACTCCTGTATTAACCCTTGTGGTCTGTTAAAATATTGGTAACACCTAATATGTTCTGGGTCAAAATGACCCGTCTTATAAATTCTGACAGTTTCTTGCCATACAAAGTACTTTAAAAGATTATTTTGCATGTCCAGGGTACGCTGCAAGAATATTATTATCATTTAGGATCCAAAATTACCTCTACCAGCCAATTGCTTGATTAAAAAATAGGTTTCAGTTGAAATTATCTCAGTTGAATGTTGTGACACTATGGATTTACATCTAAATTTTGGGAAGATTGCTGTTACATTGCTAAAAAATTTTGCACATATAACAATACCCTCTTTTTGCATAACTTTTCTAAGATTTAGAATGGCCAGTTTATATAGAGCTTACAATTTTATTAATTCACCCGTTTTGTAACATCTAATCTGCTTCGGGTCAACATGACCTGTCTCATAAATTCTGACAGTTCTCCACCATACAAAGTACATAATTTATTATCTTGTATGCCCAGGGTCTACTACGTAGAAGTGACTGTCATATAGACCCCACACCTAACCCTCCCAACCACCCTACCTTATTAAAGATTAGGAATTAGTTACATTTCTTCCACTTGAACATTACAACAGCATGCCGCTTACATGTAGTTTTTCGGCAGACAGAACATATTGTGGTTACTTTGTTGTCATTTTTACACATATGACAACGCTGTCTCTTTGCAGCTCTTTCTTGAGATTGAGAATTATTATATTCTATAGATGGTCTTGCAGCTTCAGCAACTCGTCGGGCATTTGGCGTCCTAGGCAACGATACCCTTGAAGACAATACAGGTTGGACTAAGGCCAATCCAAGTTCTTGAAGGAAAATTCTTCTCTTGAAGGTATCTTTTGCTCTCCAGTTAGGTTGCACTAGATTCCAAAGGACAAAAGCATTGTAGGCAGACACATCCATTATGTTATCAAACAAGGCCATAGGCCATCTCTTTGTCTGACGCTTTGACTTATAAGTTGCAACAAGTTTGTCTAAATTATCAACTCCTCCTTTAGTTGAATTGTAAAATTCAATTATGTCAGGTTTCTTTTCTTCTTTATCACTAGAAGTGACACTATCATGCATGTTACTCAACAATACTACAGTTTTTCCTTTTCTGGGACAATATGAATTAATTATATTTTTTTCATAGTAACCTTCAAGGGTAGTATATCTGGTCCTTCCTTTAGGGTTACAGAATTCAACTGGGAGTTCTTTTCGATTTTTTATGATAGTCCCAACAATTGTTTGCTTGCGCTTTTTCAGATCTTTAGCTAAATCTAAGCTACAGAAAAAGTTGTCACAAGTTACATTTCTAACTAAGCCCTTCTGTAAGTTGCAGAACAATACGTTTACCTTGCTCACGTTCTGCAGATTCATCTTTACGCCCAGTGTAAACTTCAGCATTCCAAAGATAACTATTCTTTGCATCACATGCTGCCCAAATCTTTATTCCATATCTATCAGGTTTTGATGGAATATACTGCTTAAACGGACACTTTCCTCTAAAAGGAACAAGTTGCTCATCTACGGTAACAGTTGATGATATGTTATACATCAGAGGGAGTCTCTAAACCCAAATATTCCAAACATCTCTAATAGGAGCAAGTTTGTCTGTGGATCTCCTTCGAGCTCTGGTTTCTTTATCATCAAACCTAATAAACCTAGAATATTTCATAAAGGTTTCAAGAGACATTGTAGCTCGAAATATAGGACGTCCATATGTGTCATCCCAAAGACTCCTAAGAGACTCTCCATGAGATTTATATACTCCTGCTAAAAGACGTAATCCATAAAATGCTCTCAAGTTTTCTAGGCTAATTATATATCCTGAACCAAAGACACGATTAGCTTCTTTGTTTGTCATTTTCAAAATAATATTGAATAATTTTGGAGTTATGAATAATTCAAATCCAGACAGTATATCAGATATTCTTGAAGCTGCATAACGAGTGATACCAGGAGTTTGATCAATGATATTTCTTGCACACTTCTTTCCTGATGACCTGTTTGCTTTTTTTGAAGACCATACAATATTTCCCTTTTTGGATGTGAGATTCACAGAGGAAGGTGGCTGTTCTTCATCATTACAGTCAGTATCAATGGATGTGGAATTTGAGGTGGTAGATGTTTGATCATAAGGTTCATTGCCATTATCCATACTGGTATCTCCCTTTCTGGTTGAAGAATTTGGACCGTAAGAATGCTGTTCTTCAGCTTCATCTTCATAGTCAGAGTCACTGAGATCATCATGAACTGAAAGATGGTCCTTTTCACCATCATCACTTTCTGAAGATATACAATCACTTTCTTCACCGGATTCATGACCATAAAACTTGTTTACAGGGAAAGCTATACAATTTCTGGAACACAAACAAAAAAAAAAACTGCTTGTGTTAGTGTCCAAAACATGTGACCTAGACTATTGCTGGTAATAACTTTCATAATATAATATTATACTTAGCATTTTTCTAGCCAATATTTCCTCTGAATTATTATAAATCAAAGACAACAATCTTACAACGATGTAAAGACTTACTTATCCATGGTTGATGAATTCTACTAAGAGATATTTTATGGAAGTTCTCTCACTTTTTTTATCGATACCTTGTAAACAAAAAAGATAAATTTTCTATGAATACAATAATTAAAGAAATTGTATATACTACATTTGAAAGGATAACTTCAATAATCATACCATCTTTGATACAGATAGCGGATAACTGTGAAAAAATACAGCAAAAAGTAGGTACGGGTCATTTTGACCCAAACCGATTAGATGTTACTTTTTTTGCTGCTCAGTAACTATTGGGGAAAATTTTACCAAACTTAGGCAACATAATAACCTCTTAAAGTCAGGAAAATTCAAGGAGTATGAAACTTCAATCTCTAAAAACAAGAGAGATATGGTAATGTAAAATTGTTTACGGGTCAAAAAGAACCTTAACAGTGCAGAAGGGTTAAGAAGAAAACTTTTAATCACATAAAATAAAAAAAAAATTTCCCTCACTTCTTTCCTTCTCTTTTCTTTTTAATTTCTTATGTGAGCCAATGGTACTATTCTCTCATCCGTGGGTTGGGATACGTTTTGAACTCTAAACCTATTGGCCGTTAATGTTTCCAAAATGTTAAATGGGCCTTCAAACTTAGGTGTTAGTTTATAATTGAGTCCTTTTCGTACACTGATTTTAATATATACGTTATCACCCACGGTATATGTTTTAGTTGGTTTCGCTGTTTTATCATGATTCCTTTTCATTATGATTTGTGATTCTTCTAAATTCTTTCGAAGGATATCATATCGACTTATACTTGCATTAATACATTCTTTTAAAGGATTTGATAGATTAGTTGTAGGCGTTAATACATGGAAAGGCGTTCTAACTGGGGTACCATACAATGCTTCATGCGGTGACATTTTAATTGATATATGATATGAATGATTCAGAGTACTCAGTGCCGCCGGTATTGCAATATCCCAGTTGGGGTCTGATCCCCCTAGTGTTACCCTTAATATATTTAAAATTTTCCTATTTGCTCTTTCCACTAGCCCATTCAACTCTGGGTGATATATCATGGTGTTTATTTTCTTTATGCTGAGGAATTCACACAATGAGGTAAGAAAGTGATTATTAAATTCACCACCCGAGTCTGAGATTATCATGTGTGGAATTCTATGTTTACAAATGTAACACTCATAAAACTTCCTAGCGCATTCAATCGCAGTTTTAGTTTTAAGCGCTATTAGTTTTGTATATCGAGTTAAAGCATCTATAATTACTAAGAGGTGCTTATTTCCTCTGTCTGACTCGTAAAATCCTGTTAACAAATCTAAATGTATTCTTTCAATGGGTTGGTTGGGCACAGAATAAGCTCCTAGGCTGACAGGTGTTTTCGTATGCCCTTTGTTTTCCTGACATGTGCGACAATTAGCTATGTGTCTTTTTATATCTGTAAGCATCGTATGCCAATAAAACAATGATTTGGCTTTCTGTGACATTAATGAGAACCCCGGGTGTCCATGTAATGGATTTGAATGCAACCAATTCAGGACAGTGGAAATAAGTGAGATTGGTACTACTACCTGGTCGTTAGTTACATGTGGTGTATTGCGGGTTTTCCTTGTCACAGTCCTACACAGAATATTATCTTTGATTATATAATTCTGCTGCTTATACTTTATATATTCCTTTTCCTTATGATTGCCTTTCAAAGCATTTATAATTGTTTCTATTTTCTGATCTTTTCTTTGCTCAGTCTGTAACAATTCAGCACTCCAGCCTAAATCTTCTTGTTCAGATATTGTTTTAACAATAGGCATGGATGTTGATATATATATTAATTCAGCTAAAGGCTCCGTACAAGATGACACGGGGTTGTGTGATAATGCATCCGCAATGATATTTGCTTTCCCAGGTAAATACCCGATTCTTGCGCCAAAATCTTGAATGATCAAATGCCACCGAGTTCGTTTAGGGCTGTGGTTGAAGCCTTTAAAGAACTCTGTTAGTGGTTTATGGTCAGTAAAAACTTTAACGGGATAACAGTAAATTATGAACTTAAAATGCACTAGTGAATTAACAATAGCTAGCCCTTCCTTGTCTATTACTGCATACTTACTTTCGGAAGTTCTCAATTTTCTAGAATAGAAAGCTATCGGGAAAAATTGTTTATCATATTGCTGAAGCAATACCCCTCCTACTCCTAAGTCTGAGGCGTCTGTTGCAATGAAGAATTCCTTACCGAAGTCATGAAATTTTAAGATAGGAGAACTACACAGTTCATCTTTCAAGGTATTAAATGCCTGTTGATGTTGCTCAGACCATATGAAATCTACGCCCTTCTTCGTAAGATCAGTTAAAGGAGCGCCTATTATTGAATAGTTGCGTATAAAACGCCTTCAATATCCACTACAACCCAGAAATTGCTGTATTCCCTTGACATTAGTAGGTATGGGAAAATTACGTATAGCCGACACCTTATCATGGACTACTTTAAGACCTTGGCTTGACACCATGAAACCCAAATATATTAATTCTGTTTTGAAAAATCCACACTTACTAATCTTTACCCTTAAGTTATGTTGTCTTCATCTCTGTAGTACTAGTTTTAACTTACGTAGATGTTCTTCTAAGGTGTTGGAAAAGATTACAAGATCATCCATATAGGCATGCAATATATCCCCTAACAAGTCTTCAAACACTATGTTAATCATTCTTGTAAATGTTATAGGAGCACAACATAAACCAAGAGGCATCCGTAAAAATTCATAATGTCCCCTGGCTGTGCTGAAGGCTGTGTATGGGATACTATCTTCTTCTAATGATATCTGGTGAAAGCCTTTAAGTAAGTCCAAACTGGTAAAATATTTATTCTGACCTGACAAAGACAAAATATTGTCAGTACATGGCACTGGGAATCGATCAGGGATTGTCTCCTCGTTTAGACGACGAAAGTCGACGCAGATACGCCATGTTCGATCTTTTTTCGGTACAACTATTAAAGGAAAATTATAAGGGCTGTTTGATTTCCTAATGACTCCTTCTTCTAGCATTTTACCTACTTTATCATTTATTTCATTCTGGAATTTCATAGGGAGTCTGTACGAGGGTACATAGATAATTTTCTGCTTGTCCTTTAACCTTATTTGATGCTCGATCACATCTGTTTTTCCTAAGGATCTATCCGTAGTGGAAAAAACATCATGATATTTAGTTAAAAGTCCAAAAATTTTCTGCTGAATTTCTTCGTCTTGAATGTCTTTATTGATTTTATTTTTAGTAGATCGCAAAAGGGATTCATCCGCAACTGATAGAGAGTGATTGATCTCAGCAACGGTAAGAATACGATGTTTATAAACTTCTACATCCAAGATATGTTGATTTTTGTGAATTACTAAAGTGTTATTAAATGATTACAGACTTCAATATTACATTGTTGATGTGAGCCTACTGTATAAATAGCTTGTGTGACAGACAATCCGTTAGTTTTCAAAGTGTCGGAAAGGATTAATATTTCAGATCCCGGTAATGTTTTCTTTATTTGCACTATTAAATTCGAAGGTACGTTTGGTTCGATAGAATGCGTGCAAGATGATATTACGGGTGAACGAGAATTCTGCTGGGTCGCGTATATTATTTCTTTATTAGTGACACAAGTTATTGGTTCTTCAACGTACGTTACGGTTACATTTGTCGTCTCCTTTTTATCCAAAACTGATTTTAAGGTATTAGAAGACTTATAGAATTTCCCTTTGATATACACGCCGTGCTTGGCAGGGGCTAAGATAATGTTTTGATTTCCCATAGATGGGTATCCTATAATTACAGCTGGATACATATTAATGTTTTTTACAACAACAAATATATCGGCAAATGTGCGTTTACCGACTTTGAACTGAACATGAGTTATGCCTATTACATTTAATTCATTATTTCCTATACCCGAAAGTCTAATTCCGGATTTTTCAATAGGAAAGTTCGAAAACAACAAATGATGTGTCTTCAAATCCATGATATTACGTGGACTACCAGAGTCAAAAAATAACGTAAAGGATTTGTGTTCTAAATTTACAGCATATAAGGTTGGTCGTAACTCATTTTGGCTTATTATTGTATGAATTCGTTGCAAATCTACGGGAGCATGCACTGTTTTACTTAATTCGGCCGTGTGTTTCATAGGAAAATCTATTGCGTCACAATGATCTGATAAAACATTAAATTGATTATTCAATACTATTGATGTTGACATGAATGACCTTGACCCAACATCACTCTCTTCCCCTCTGGAGTTAACTATGTGGTATTTGCTTTGCTCTGCACATTCTGAAAATTAGTCTGACCTTGCGAGGTCTGGTTTGACGACCCAGGCTCAGCAATATTCGAAGAAGTGTTTGTTTGTTTTGGACTCTGCACTGCATTGACATTTGGTTGTTTCTTCTTATTGTTAAAATGAGGACTTTTCTTTTTATTTCCATATGGAACTGACTGTGGAATTGACTGTGTATTTCTGGGATTCTGTTGTGTCTTATGCGAGTAACATTGGCTATATGAATGAGTTGCACTGTTATGAATCGAGCAGAATTTCGTTCTGCAGTCCGCGCTTAAGTGACCTTGACGTTTGCAATTATAACACGTCATTCCCGCTACTTGACTACTAACTACGTTCACTGTTTGTGGCTTTGTTTCATTCTTTGCAAAAACTTGAGTTAACACGGGAGCGAGATCTGGACACTTGGACATGTGTTTCTTTATCTGTTTATATACATCTAATTCCGTACTTGCAGGCGTTAACTTCTTATCAAAACACTGCACTAAAGCTTCAGGCAACATAAGTGTCATGCAAGTTAAATACATTAATCGTAAAAAATCTTTCACGGAGATGTTATCCCTAGTAACCCAAGTGGAATTACCTAAAATGTCCTGATATTCATTAAGCCTATCAGCTATGAGAGCTGCTCTTTCAATAACATTAAGCCGATTCATAGTGGCTTGATTAAATGTATTTCGTAACGTTAATACTACATCCAAGGCTTCCTCACCCCCATAGACCGCGCATAACCTAACTTTGAAATTATCCCAGGTAACTGCTTCTTGAAATGAAACACCTCTTAAATACGCACTCGCATCCCCCTTAGAAAAATCTATAAAACTTTTAGCATCTTGTAATTGTACAAAAGGGTCTATGATTTGTTTGGCATTTAAATGGACATCGATGTATGAAATCCATGACTCCACATTTTGTGGCAAGAACCCATTGACCCGACCCTGAAAAGGAAGGATTGCTGACCTGGCATTTACAAGCGTCACAATTGGAGGAGGATTAGTCTGGCCTACGCCACTAGGTCCAGGGGTAAGGCTCACAGGGGGAGTCATGACTGCTGTATTTCTTTTCCTATCTCTTCGACCCCTTGCAATTCTATCGAAATATCTATATGAGTACAGACGTCCACTGCGTAAACGCATATGTATAATAAAATTCCCCAAACAATGTTACTAATCCCAAGACATTTCCCGAGAATTTCTGAAAGAAAAAGGTATCAGCATAAAGAGAGAAAAAATTCTAGATGAAAATTCGGAGTTGAACACAGTTTCCTTTAATAAACGGAAATAAAAGATTAGCAATTCACTCACCCCAGTAATAATCAACTAACGACTCGTGATAACTACAGTTCACTGCCCAAACTGGAATGAACTAAAAAATTTGTATTTAGCTTATATATGGTTCTGTGTGATGTCGACACATCCTCTCTCTCTCTCTTGATGTTTTGTTAGCGATGTATCGTTCGAGTTTCTTGTTGAATGTAGTGCTTCCTGGATATGTTTTGCAAACGTTGAACGTCAGTCCTTGGGTTTCCTAGGATGTTGATTGAAGATCCAGTTCATCGGTTTGTATTCATAACATTCATTAATGTTAAATATTTCGATGGACTATATTACTTAGTCAAAATTGTAGATACATGTAGATAACGTTGAGTTCTTGAAGATCTTTCTCTGGTTTTACAGCTTTTATTTTGAAGTCTTGAAGATCTTTCTCTAATTCTTAGAGTTTAATATTATAGCTACTTGAAGATCTTTCTCTGATTCGTAGAGTTTAACCGCTGCCACCATTTATAAGTGTGCTACTTTAATAAGCACACATTGAGTATGTGTTGTTTAAGATGTGTAAAGCTGGATAACGAAGTACATCTTATTAGCTTTAAAAAGTATTTATTGTTTAAAAACAACAGAGTTAAACATCTCCATCATAGGAGGGAGCTGGTTTGGTCAGATGACCAATTCTGGTGAAGTATAGATATGAACTGATTAAATTATCGATATCACAGATATCGTATGCTTAGTTGATATAGCAATTTTATCACAATCTCGGAAGACACCTGCATCCGGTGACGTCACAAACTTTCACACGCTGATGCATTGGTGTTGACGTTTAAGAAAAATGT
>NC_090741.1:28264739-28267239 GCF_036898095.1 Palaemon carinicauda | reverse complement strand
CATATATATATATATATATATATATATATATATATATGCATATATATATATATATATATATATATATATATATATATATATATATATATATATATATATATATATATTTATTTATTTATTCAAAATATAAACAAGAAGTTGACCGTCTTCAATTAAAAAAATTGTGGGTGTCAAATGAAAATTAAGACCTTGACTTTCAAAATATTATCTTGAACTAGAGACTACTTGTCGAATAATAAGTACACAAACAGGGAATTTATAAGAGAAAAGATAAATCTTTTTCTATACGGTCACCTTATAAAAGCATAAGTGTTCACAATTTCTTAGAGAGAGAGAGAGAGAGAGAGAGAGAGAGAGAGAGAGAGAGAGAGAGAGAGAGAGAGAGAGAGAGAGAGAAAATTATAAAATTAATTGTCAATGAAAATTATAATACTGGTGAAAGTTTTGCCAATAAAGACAGTGATAGTGATGTAGATGATAAACATCAAAATAATAATAATAATAATAATAATAATAATAATAATAATAATAATAATAATAATAATAATAATAATAATAATAATAATAATAATAATAATAATTCCTATAAATGCCCTACTGCCTTCACTGAGTGTTGATGCTTTAACTGAAAAGGAATACAATTTACCCATAAAAGAAACCCTTTCGGGTACAACTAAGGAACATAAGTGACGGACTACCCTGAAATCTGTACTCTTTGATGTAGATGCAACAGTTTCTCCTTTACTTAAATCATATGTCTGTCTCACTCACCGTCCAAAGGAAAAGGCGACCTTTTGGGTGATGTGTTTGACAGTAAACAGAGTAACGAGAAACTTGATCTTACTCATTCTTATTTTCCTAAGGCTAACATGAGTAGTTTAGCTTCTCAATCTCATGAAATTAAAGTTCTTTTCATGGCCCTTGAAGTTTACGGAGGTGTAGACCCAAATGTTTTTTTTTTTTTTTTTTTTTTTTTTTTTTTATGAAAACTGCAGAATTTTCCGCTCCAAAGTTATCTGTTATTTTGCTCAATCTAGCAAGAAGAGGAGTTTTTAGCACTTGTTGGAGAATGGGTAATGTTATTCCACTATGTAAATGTGTTTGTGGTAGGTCAAGTTCAACTGAATACCGCCCAATTTTCATAACTACTAGATTATCTAAAGTTTTTGGACGTCTTTTAGCAAAACGTCTTAATACGTTTGCTGAAGGTAATCATCTGTTCATCAGTTTGCAATTTTGGTTTTCATAAAAGCCTTGAGCATTTGATGACCCTCTTACAATATCCAATGCTGTACAGAAAACCCATGATTGTGGCCACGAAGTTCGTATGAATGCCCTTAATTTTAGTGCTGCCTCTGACCGTGTTAATCATGAGGCCCTCTTTTCCAACCTCAAACAGTTGGGAGTGGGTGGGTCTTTACTTAGCATCATTATTGAATTTTTATGTAATAGATCGCAAAGAGTGGTTGTTGATGGGCACCATAGTGAGTATATGAATATGATATCCGGTGTTCCAAAGGGTAGTGTTCTTGGCCCATTAGTTTTCATACTATAAACACATTACATGTGGTTTGCCCTAGAAAACGAGCTTTTTGCATATGCAGATGATGCTACTCTCTTTTCATTAATTCCATCCCCTGAATGTAGATCTGGGGTTACTGAATCCCTTGATATAGATCTAGCTAAAATTGGTGCATGGTGCAAATTATGGGGCATGTAGTTGAATCCTAACAAAACTCAAAGTGTGATTGTAAATATATCAAGGACATTGACTCCTCAACAAACAGATCTCAGCATTGATAAAGTTTCTTTAACTCTGTACGAATTTTTACAAATTTCAGGTGTGATACTCGACAGAAAATTCACTTCTAAGAAACACATTAGGTCTGGGTTTTTTTCAAATGCACAAAAAATTGCTTATTGAGAAAGTCTTTCAAGATTTTCGGTGATATGTCTATTCTGAAGAAGATTTGTAATTCTTTCATTCTACATTTTTTCGAGTATTATTCCCCTGTCTGATCTTCAGCTGCTGATTCTCATCTGAATAAGTTATGACAGGAAAGTAATGCCTATTGAATTTCTTATTTCTTATCTAGATATTAATCTTTTGCACAGTCGTTGAATTAGTTCGTAATGCGTGTTGCATAAGATTTTTCATAATCGTGATCATACTTTATATTCAGATCTTTGCAGACAGTTTCATCATGTTCGTAATACAACGCATGCTTTTAACTATAATAGTGAGGCCTTCTCCATCATGAGGCTCAATACTATACAGCATTCTAGAAGTTTTATGCCAGCTGTGACCAGTTGTAGAATGGTCTTTCTAACAGGGTAGTTGAATCGGTAGAACTTGAAGAGTTCAAACTAGCTGCAATTGTTTTTGTGCTCAACAGTCCGGAATAAGTCTTTTTATAATTTATATTTGCAATATCTTTTTTGATGGGACTACTTTTAAAATATTTTATTAAATGTTAATTATTTCTCATATTGTTTTTTT
>NC_090741.1:28249739-28259739 GCF_036898095.1 Palaemon carinicauda | reverse complement strand
CAATAGCAGACACTAAAATACACGAGATAAAGAAAGCAGTGGAAGCATTTAAATACAATGCACCAGGAAAATCGGCATTGACAAGAAAATCCTATTAAAACTACCAATAGTGGCATGGAGAAGACTCCAACAAATATTAAACTTTACACTCTCAATGGGATATTACCCAAAACCAAACAAAGAAGAAATTCTCATACTTCCCCTACAAACCAAGGAAAGACCCAAAACTGCCGGCAAATAGAAGGCCAATCACTTTGCTGGGAATGTGTTTGAAAAAATCATAAACATAGGACTAAGTAGATTCCTAGGAAATAACAACAAATTCAGAAAACAACAACATGGTTTCAAAACGGGGTGAAGAATTGAAACTGTCCTCGTGGCAATTTAAGAAACAATAGCCATGAACCACTAAATAAAAAAACACCAACGCAATGCCATCTTCAGAGATATCTCAAAGGCATTTGACAAAGTATGATACTCGAATTTGAACTAGCTATAATAATGGAAAAACTCCTTTCAAGCTACATAAAAGTCGGAATGGTCAAAATACGTAACAGAGATGGGAAATTCTGAGAAAAAATAGATATAAAAAGTGGGGTACTACAGTGGGGCTATACTATCCCAAACACTTCTTATAATCTACGCAGCACACTTGCCAACCACCCCCGAATATGTTGTAAATCATGTCTATGCAGATCACATAACATAAGTAATAATGCACTCTACAAATTCCAAAAGATTTTTAAAAATAAATAGAGAAAGAGAGATCAAATAATAAATGATTGCGAAAACAAGTGGAAAATAAAAACCAATAGCAAAAAATTCCACTCTGATCATTATCAAAAAGTAAACCACCACCATTAACAGTAAAGAACATAAATATTCAATTTAACAACGAATTTAAAATCCTTAGTCTCTCTATCAAAACAAAACAAAGGCATAAGCTGCCATATCGGACAAAAAGTCCAACTAGCAAAGCACAAAAAGGAGCATTTAAACTTCAAACTACTGGATTAAAACATAAGTACAAACCTCTATAAAAGCCTGATAAGGCCTCTATTTGAATATCCAATATCACCAGCATGAGCAACGGCTCAATCAAAAATGAAAACCCGACAAGAATTCAAAAAGGGAAGCATAAGAAACATACATGGCCTGACAATAATAATAATAATAATAATAATAATAATAATAATAATAATAATAATAATAATATAATAATAATAATAATAATAATAATAATAATAATAATAATAATAATAATAATAATAATAATAATATCACAAATGAAAACAACGACACACTCTATAACATATACAATCTTGAACCCGTAAAAGTCAGATACCACAGAAGAGCCCCACAAGCCTGAGAAAGATTGAAAAAAACTCAACCAGAACTTGCAACAAGTGGGGAAATAGCAGACACACAAAACGAGCATTCCTGGTGGAAAAGGATAGCTACTTTCATAGTTCAAGACGAACCAAATCCGGAGTATCAAAATAAACCAATGAAACAAAAGTAGACAGGAGCTACTAAGTATGACCCAATCTTTTCACCTCCCACTTTATTTCACTTTAACACTATTCCCTCCAATCCTTACAATCCTAAATCATCCCCTCCCCTCCCTCACCAATCCTATCCCCCTATACTGCAGCTGTAATGGCGAGAGAATTTTCTAAATAGTGATTTCGGAGTACTTCTACGAAGCATTAAAGTATTAGAATAAAATCAAAACTGATATCAGTAGAACTATTATAAGCGATGCCATCAATAAATTTAACGACTCCATAGCTTGCGTTGAATTTAGTGTATTTTTCTACCATTAGGTTATATTGGGGGGAGGGTGACCAATATTTTCCTGTTGGTGTGAAATGTTAGTTTCTGGCAACTAGTTAGAGTGTCTTCTGGAAGTACCTAACTTACCAATAAAATCATATCGCCATTTTTAAGTAATTTTTTTTTCTCAAATTCAATTTCTGGCTAAAACTGTGCTAAATAATTGGGTTATGACACAGCAAATACAAGTCAAACAACCAAGGTTTTTGAATAACCCTTTTTTTGAACAATGTTCACATAATCAAAATATGTGTTCTTGCAGAGGTGATGGTAACGGTGGATTGCAATGACAAGCACATTAATGTCGGGGGATTGAATGTAAATTCCAGTTTCTCCTCTTCGAGCGGCATTCACATTGTGGCAAATAAGCCTTGTGGCAGCTTCTTCGTGAGAGTTGCAGAGATGTTGAATATCCATTGAGTTTGAGCGCACCTCTTGTCGTGTAATGTGACGAGCCAAGAGTAGGATGTGAATCAAAGGCGAGATGAAAGCAACCTAGTAACTTTATTATGACACATTGAGTATATATACACACAGGGTCCCGTTAAGGTGGTCACAAAATACAGACATGCTATTTCTTGTCAAACGGCAACCGGTTCTGTTAACAGTTAACAATTGAGTATGCAGACATGTTAAAACAAGTTGCTGTCCGTGTAAGGAGAGAGCGAAGATACGAAGAATAATATATACAAAAAAGAGAATTGTCGTTACAATGTACGCTCGTGTGACACACGGGTGGTACATGGCTCCCCCCCCCCCCTTTAAAAATGACAAACTGCACATGTTAAATAGGGCGTCCTGATCGAGAGAGGAGAACTGTAGGTGGGTCACCTGGCAGGAGATAAACAAGTTTTAGATGATCAATGGAGACCCAGTCTTCTTTGCCACATATAATATTTGGTAGGAATGCTTTCGTATTACGTCGGATCACAAGGAAAGGGCCGGTGTAAGGGGATGTTAGCAGTTACTTGCTAGTGTCGTTGCGTAGGAAGATGTACATTGCTGAGTGCAAGTCTGTCGGTATTTAATGCTTCGCTGGGGGCTCGTGAGTCTGGCGGCATGGAGTAAATTTTCCCACATCATGACGTATGCGATGGATATCGTCGGAGGAGATTGCAGAAGGAAAAAAATTGGCAGGCACAACCACCGAGTCGCCATACAACATTTCAGCTGCCAAGGGGTCCAGGGCCTCTTTAGGAGTGGACCTCAGTCCCAGGAGGACCCAGGGAAGCTGAGTAAACCAGTTGGAGTCCTTGTAGCAGGACATCAAAGCTGCTTTCAGGGTGCGATGAAAACGTTCAACCATTCCATTGGCAGCAGGGTTGTAGGCAGTTGTCTAATGTAGAGTGATGCTCAGAAGATTCTCTAATGATATACAAAATTCAGAGGTGAAAGTGGTACCCCTGTCAGAAATAATATGCTCAGAGATACCAAATCTTGCTATCCATCCTCAGAGTAAGGCAGATTATCATGAGACAGACATTGCAGTTTTCATGGAAATGGCTTCAGGCCAACGAATGGAGTGGTCGATGACGGTAAACAGGTAACGATGTCCTTGTGATGTGGGTAGGGGCCTACAACATCCACATGAATGTGGGCGAAACGACGCTGAGGCTGAGGAAAGGTGCCCACTCCTGAATCCGTGTGTCAATCTACTTAGGAAGTTTGACAAGAAGTACAGGCACATACCCAATCGTTAGCAGCCTTAGTAATGGCGTGCCAAATGAAGTTCTTCTTCAGCAGCTCTGCAGTAGAACGGCGCGAGGGATGTGAAAGGCCGTGAATGAAAGCAAACACATGTCGACGCATGGGAGCAGAAATCCACGGTCGCGGGATCCCAGTACTGACGTCACAAAGGAAGGTGGTGTTGGAGTCGTCGGGAGGGACATCTTCCCAACGGAGGGATATGCATGATATCCTACATGCTTGATAATCTGGATCCTGCCGTTCAGCTTCAACCAAAGCGTTGTAATCGAATCCCAGTTAAAAGGCGGCCAATGTGTTTCTTGACCGGCCATCGGCAACAGGATTATTTTTCCTAGGGACTTGTTGAAGGGTGCAATTGTATTCAGCCACGGGCGAGAGATGTCGGCGTTGACAGGCAGACCAGGTGTCAGACTGTCGAGTGAAGGCGTACACCAGATGCATGTGGTCTCTGTGAATGATGAAGGGTGTACCTTCTAAGAAAGGGTGAAAGTGATGGACAGCCAAGTGCACCGCCAGCAATTCGCTATCGAAGGTAGAATAACCCGATTCGGGCTTGGACAATTTTTTGCTGAAGAAGGCCAATGGGCCAGGCGAGCCGTTGACCACCTGTTCAAGTACTGCACCAATAGCGACGTCACTGGCATCGATCGAGAGGAGAGGGGCATGTAGGACGGGAAAAGTTAGAGCAGCAGCTGTTGATAGGGCATTCTTTGCGTTGCAGAGGGCCGCTTCTAGAAGGGGGCCCCAATTCAGGTCTTTTGGCTTGCCCTTGAGGGAGGCGTAGAGAGGAGCAAGAGTGACGGCATTGGCTGGCAGAAAACGGTGATGATAGTTGATCATGCAATAATTCCTGCAGTGCTCTGACGGTTAAGGGCGTGGGGAAGTTCTGAACGGCTGCTACCTTCTCAAAGAGGGGATGGACTCCTTCTTGTGTGATGTGGTGCCCTAAGAACAACACTTAGTTGGCGCCAAAGGTACATTTGTTGTACCGGACTACAAGCCCGTTTTGTTGCAAGCGATCGAGCACGATGCTCAGGTGACGGAGGTGTTCCTCTTTTGAGGAAGAGAACACAAGTATGTCGTTCAAGTAACTATCGACATCTGGTATGGCAGAGCATACAAATTTGGGTAAACGGCGTACCCAAAGGGCACGAAGTAGGTTCACCTTACAAGGAAAGATGTTTGGGCAGGTTGCAAGCAAGCAATACTGGTCATGTCCCTGAGGGCGAGTGAAACCTTTTGGTTCCCCAACGGTTGTTGAGAGTGCTGAAAATAACTTTGCTATACGAGCGTATGGCGACGGCAAGTACTGCAGCATAAGGTATATTTAGAAGGCCTCATAGGCTATTGGGGTTTCTCCTTGTTTACAAAGCCAGTCGGATATTTCCGGGAAGGTGTCCTAGGGTACCGCCGCAAGAACATAATCGGCTTAGTTGGCGCCAAAGGTACACTTGTTGTACCGGACTACAAGCCCGTTTTGTTGCAAGCGCTCGAGCACGATGCTCAGGTGACGGGGGTGTTCCTCTTTTGAGGAAGAGAACACAAGTATGTCGTCCAAGTAACTATCGACATCTGGTATGGCAGAGCATACAAATTTGGGTAAACGGCGTACCCAAAGGGCACGAAGTAGGTTCACCTTACAAGGAAAGATGTTTGGGCAGGTTGCAAGCAAGCAATACTGGTCATGTCCCTGAGGGCGAGCGAAACCTTTTGGTTCCCCAACGGTTGTTGAGAATGCTGAAAATAACTTTGCTATACGAGAGTATGGCGACGGCGAGTACTGCAGCATAAGGTATATTTAGAAGGCCTCATAGGCTATTGGGGTTTCTCCTTGTTCACAAAGCCAGTCGGATATTTCCGGGAAGGTGTCCTAGGGTACCGCCGCAAGAACATAATCGGCTTTAGCGGTTGAGTGAGTCACGCCCTTGATGCGAAACTGGACTTCCGTGCGCTGAAACCAAGCAAATGCCTCTCCGCTGGCGAACAAGAAAGTTTCAATGGGGCGGCGCCAACTTCCGTGGAGTCCGTCATAGTAACAGTGATGGGGGGAAGGTGGTAGGAGCGAGTCGACTTCCGAGGTCACTAACAAGCCAAGAGTAGGATGTGAATCAAAGGCGAGATGAAAGCAACTGAGTAACTTTATCATGGCACATCGAGTATATATACACACAAGGTCCGTGTAAGAAGGTCACAAAATACAGACATGCCATTTCTTGTTAACCGGCAACCAGTTCTGTTAACAGTTAACAATGGAGTATGCAGACATGTTAAAACAAGTTGATGTCAGTGCGAGGGGAGAGCGAAGATACAAAGGATAATATATTAAAAAAAGAGAAACGTTGTTACTATGTATGCTCGTGTGACACACGGGTGGTACAGTACTAACTATGAAGACCGTGCGCATACCCTCAAAATGGTAGATTTCTTTCTTTGCAAGATAAACTGTCAGTTCATCTTTGGTTGTGTTGCTACACAAAAACTGCTTTACTGACACCATACTAACTTGTGTGTTATCAGCAACCTAATGAGCAGTAGTTGGCTTGCCACCCTTATGAACTCCTTCAGTAATGTAGGAATATCATAGCGGTCAAAGACTAGATGGAACTCGTCATAGTACAAGCACTTGTTGCTTAGTGTGCCTGTGAAGTAGTTAGACGATTTGGGAACATGTCTTTACCCAAGGTGGTATACCCATTGCCTGGACAGTTGTTATTCCATCAGTAAAAGTCACCTACCTTCTCTGAAAGTGTAGGTTGCGTGCGTGTTTGTTTATTTGCTGTTTGTGAATTGAAGTCCTTGGGAATTTGATAAGATGATATGGTCTACCTAAAGAATTACATAGAGTACATCAAGGTAATCTCATGGTTCAATATATCATTATTTCAAGAATTTGATGATTTAGTATAAAAACATTCTTTTGCTTATAGCAATTTTAGTTATTTTTTAGTTTGTGTTTTAAAGCATAATAAGAACATCTTCAGACTCTTTGAGAACCCTTCAGCATCAGAAAAAATGTTTAGAGTCAGTTATCCACAAAGATATCAAACCTTCAATATGGAACTTATCATTTCCAAATATTTAGTGTTGAACACTTTTCTAGTTTGCAGGCAAAAGTAGATTGGACTGACAGAAGTATCTTCAAACTAAACTAAAAATATATTAAAACAGAAAAAACATTTATGACCACATGGTTTGCCAAAGCCTTCCTTTATATAAAAAAGTTTAGGTTTAAAAAATGATTACGTTTAATTGTTAGGAAGTTATGCAACAAATATATGAGAAAGGAGACATAATTATGATTTTTTTTAGGAATATATAGGTCTACTCTGTCTCTCAAAGAAGAATACTAGAGTTAACCATCATTTAATCATATACTCTGTGTTGGTAGTGCACCTACCTTCGTGATGATAAAGCAATGTTATTAGTGATATCCCCTGGATGCAGATCACCACAATTTTTTATTTTTTGGCAGCTCCTTAAGTATACCCATCAGCTTTTTTTTGTGTTTGTTTGATAAGAGATCCCCACTAACTTTGAACAAGGCTCGTGAGAAGCCTCTTTGAGGTTGATCTCAGGGTGTAAGCGTGCAACAATAAACATGCCGTTAAATAGTTAGCTGTCATGATTGATGTCAACTAACTGATAATCCAGTTTGTGCTTCACTGACTTTTTTGCCCTTTTCTACATCTTCAGTTGAACCTTCTCCATTTAGGCCTAGATACTTCCCCTTTTTTTAAAGTATTCTTCAACCAGCTCATCATACTTCTCCTACCCAAGGTCTTCTTGGTTACAAAAATCTTTTTGCACTGGGGCTGGCATCATAACTTCTCTGATAATATTAGTCGTGTCTTCTTATTCATATTTAATAGGATTCATGGATATAAGCACACTCTTCAACTGAACAATGTTCTCTTTTCACCTTATCCGGGTAGCCATTAACAGGTCATGGTGTTCCCTGTGTGCAGCATTTGGTAAGCCTGCCATCACATGTGCTTCTTCAGAAAACCTACTTAATTTTGAAGCTGTAAGGAAGAATCACTCCTGAGTTGTGGCATTCTGTGTAATGATGAAAAGTCCTCCAGTGATTCTCATGATGCGATTGATGTGCTCAAGAGCATGATCCACCCCAATTGCACAGAATTGAATATGGTTCTTGTTGACTTCAAAGTTTCTGTCCTTGACCCTTTGGTGTATGTATGGGTCTGTGACCAAAAGATTTTTCATCTCTACAAGATAGAGTGAGACCAGACTGCCATAATTGAACTTGCATTGAGCAAAGGCCATCACCGGTAGCATGGATGGATTTATACACCAGTAATACCATCTCCATGTAACTTCACACAAACTTGAAGAGTGGGGTCTTTGCTTCCATTGTTTTATCAAATGTGGCCATTATATCAATATCCTTTGTGAGCTAAGGGTAACTACCATATATGGTTGCTCCTTTACTGCATATGTTGAACACATCTTTGGTTAAGCTAGTGTGCGGGCTCAGAACATGGACCCTTCAGATGACGATGATCTAGGAGGAGTTCTTCCAAATAGGGATCATAGAAGGCTTAAACTTAGGTAATATGTGCTTTTAGAACTCTTTTCATGTGTTTCGCTTCTATAATCTGTCTTATTGTTTTTGGATCATAGATGATTACTTCACCTAGGCACGCTGTCTTCCAAAGTATTTCCAACTGCCCATAGTGCAGCCATCACTGTATGCATCTCACTAAGTGTTAGAACCACTCGCCATTGAATCATCACTGGTAATCTCAAGCAGCTTTGCTCGCATATATAAGGCCATTTCCATAATGTTAACAGTCTTCCTTTTAGGTCCCATGACCAAGCAGTTGATTTGTGGATATTCAGCATGTCCAATCTGTCATCTTTCATATACAAACTTGAGGAACTTATAATTACCTTCCTCTGATGGTTCAGTCACTAGATCGTGAATGTCTGGCTTCTATCACTGAATGCACAGTTTGAATTAGTTTCTGATTTTAATTTCTTAATGGTTCTTGGCTCCATGTATGACTACTTATTGGAACACACCAAATTTAGAAACTCTCTCGTGGTGAATATGGATATGTATTTATTATTATATGTCCTTCACTATCATGTACAAAAGTCAGAGGATGTAAGTCATCTTTGGCCATCTTCCTGAAAAACAAAAATTTATATATTAGTGCATGTTGGTTTGAGTCGATTGTGGTTTTCTGGCGGTAAAGCATATAACAAAAGCTATCAATTTTGAAATACACATAAACATGTTTTGCCTCCCCATGCCACATTTCACAAAATAATCTTGTAAGTATTCTGGCAGTCACTTAATTTTCGACTAAAATAATCTAAGTAGTCATTCCATTGTATCTAGGGACTTTCCATCTCTTGAGATTTTTAATGATAGCTTTGACTTTAAACACAATAATTTAATTCATAGACACATCAAGGGCTTCGTCAGCTTCAGGTATTTCCCATGTAGACGAATAATGAGAAATCGGAACATGGTTTTTCCCTTTATTATAAAAGGTTCATGAACACACTTTACACAGCAAGTACCATATTGTTATTATGAGCACTTGAGCGGTACTTCCAATCCTGAGCAAATCATACATTCTTGGTCTGTCAATATTGCTGAAACTACCAAATTTGTGGAATTCTCCCCTGTGATGGAAATATACTCTTATCATTTGGCTTGAGACACATAACCTATCAGAGCTAAGACACGTCATCTATAGTGATCTCGCACAACAATTTCTGAGTCATAGTACTCTTAAAGAGGCTATTTGATCTCACTGTATAAAACACGTACTTCAACATATTTTTCATGCAAGGATTTGAACAGGTATATCAAACAAATTACTTCCTTCATATCTCGTATCAAAGACCTCACTAAAGTGCTCAATTCAACATTGCCCTACTTTATTTTCTGTTGTTATAACAGATTTATATATCTTTTTAATGGACATATGCTTTTTAGTTGCACCAGTAGAGTCTACATTAATACATCTATGAACAATTCTTACACCATAGCCACTCCCTGAATTCATAGCCTTGCCAGCCTCGTCTACTTTCTGTCTACATATATTCTCCAGTTATTCCTGACTTTTCTTTTAACCCCACTATCAATACTGGAATACTTAGCATGCTCTAACTTTTATTTTCTATTACTTCCTCAAAAGCATTCACGAATCAATTTCCGCTTGTGTATTCTTCCATAAGTGTCCTAAGTTTCATTTGTCAGCCATGGTGTTCACTTTGTAAGTGCATGTCCTAAAACCTTATTACAAGCTGACTGATATAATTGTATGATCTTCGTCTTTTAAAGACTCTGAGATTGCAAATCGATATCTATTCAATCGCAAAGGTACATCTGCGCTTATCGTCTAGAAGCATAGTTGTATCAAAACTAGGTATTTCTAGATTTCTGTTGGGTGTTTACAGTTTTAATTTTAGTGTGACAATG
>NC_090741.1:28237239-28242239 GCF_036898095.1 Palaemon carinicauda | reverse complement strand
AAAGAAGAATCTTATAACTAAAACGGGAAACTTTGTCAAAAGAAAACGGTCATGCATAGTCTGTAGGAAGGTGTACAAGACTTCGTGACCTCTATATAGAAAAAAAATCATACATTTTATCTTTGATTAAAATCGTACTGTACCATCAAAATAGTCTGTGTGGAGAGAGAGAGAGAGAGAGAGAGAGAGAGAGAGAGAGAGAGAGAGAGAGAGAGAGAGAGAGAGAGAGAGAGAGAGTTTGTTGTTCTTGTATTGCATTATGGCCAGATAATTATAGATAACGAACGACTTTAATTGGATATTATCACCTAAAGTATTTTCTTTCGGATCAGGACATTCATACCCTCTAGCAATTTACTTTTTCATTTATTTTATTTTTAATCTTCTTTAATAGAATTATTGGACAAATTGTCTTTCTAAAAGGTTTTTCTTTAGGCAATTAACCTATCGTGAATTAATTGTCTTTCGTTTCTCAAAATATTAGGAAAGTTTTCAGTTTTCAAAATATTTATCGTTGTAACCCTCCAGTAACTATTTGCTAAGAGAATCACACATCTTTGGAGTCAGAGAAGAACTGCATACCTCGTATTACAATCTTAAGATAAAATTCGAAGATATCTGAATAATCAGAAAAATCCGCAAATGGAGTTTGTTGTAAAATCACGTAATTTTGATGTACCATATTTAACTCGTTAGTGATAAATTGATGGTTTTTATTTTTGTTTTGTTATCAAAGTTTGTTCAAGCAGAATAGTCTACTAATTGTAAGAAGATGATACACATAACAAAGTGTAGTTTGAATAATATGCATCTCGTGGTTCCACTCGCCCGCATTCAGCACCAATTTATAGCACCTTACGATGTTATCCGTACCACAACTTCGAAGAAAAATATTAAAAATTTTATGTAAATAGCCACTTGGGGCTTCCAATATAGGGACAACGGCTTCTAGTAGCTCCTACAGTTGTTGTTTATCAAAAATTGTATGACGTTGATAGATAACATATTTTTCATTATTAAAACTCAATAAAATTTAGACTTATTAATCTAGGTCTAGCTACATGGTCTTATTTTCCGCCAAGTTAGTGACTGTTCAGTGACAGGACATACATAATGCTCACTGCAGACTCAGAGAATACTGTTATCGAAATATCAAAATATGGAGAAAAAGTGGAAATTGTATTAACACAAAATGTGTTGACTCTACGTAAAAGGAAGATGAAAGCATAGTCTGGGAAAGGACATTGCGTGTGAAAGATAACGGGGCAGGGGGATTGGTGGGAAAGGAACCCTAACCTCCTCGTTGGGTGGAAGCGGTTGGGGGGGGGGGGGGGGCAAGTTATTTCCTATCTGCGTGAGAAATGTGTGGTAAGCGGGAGATCTGGGTGTTGGAGGTTGACATCAGTACTTTAGATCGGCGTGAAATCGGTACATCAGATAACGGTTCTTACTTCAATTTCCATTATGGCCCATAAACTTTCCAATTTGTAATCAGTCCTATTTTAGAAAGTAGTAAGTGTCAATCAAGGAATTGTGAAAAATAATATCCTGTAAAACATTCGTGGGAATGAGGAAAGAAACAGTTATAATTAAGATAATTTAGTATTATGAAAAAGGGATAAATAAAATAATGGCTGGAAGCATTATAAAAAGAGGGAACAATATTTAAAAAATAACCACACATGGTTATATACTGTACATATTCAATTATCAGAATTTTCAAGTGATTTATGCAAATTTTCTCCCATGCGATTAACTCTACCACGATCGCATTTTGAGAGGAATATCTTTAATTCAAATACTTATTCTATTTGCCACTAGGAATTGTACATTCCACCCATAAGTCTCGTAAGAACTTCGTAACTCCTTAGGAAGTTCTTGGGCTGTTTTCAAATGTAATGATAACAAATTCACTTCCTTTTCAGGCTGCTAATTATAGATTTTCTCGTTGCATAGCAGTGAGTTGCAACTTACTCTTGCATAGTTGAATGGAGTAGAACAGAAGAGCACTCACCAATAGTAGTTCGAAAATTATTAAAAGTAATCATTCATATATTTTTTCGTAAAATTCCATATGTATTTCTTGCATATACTTTGTTATAGAAGCCTACAGGGTCTAAGATTTTATATTAAAAAAGAAGTATTAATAGCTACAAAAATTTGGGTATTTGAAGTTATATTAATTTCATTTGTTTTGAATTACCCGGTAATCCAATGATGACTTACTTCATATGATTTTTTTTTTACTATAGCTATATTTTATCGTTATAGTGTTTCTAAAATATGAATTACAGAGAAAAATCCCTTTGTCTAGCACTATGCAAATCTACTGTTCCATGGATCCTGTTCTCCTTGAGTGGAACTTTTTTTAAACTTCAAAATAATGAATCATTAACAAGAGTAGGTTTTTTTCGGCACATTTCTCAAGTGTAACTTTGAACGATAGCTTATTTTGTAAATGTTCTGCTTCACCGATCAAAGAGACAGGAAACATCAGGTCATTTGTCATAGAAAGAAATGGCCAGAGTTTAACAGGATTCTGTGGCTCTCTTGTTCTTCATCTCAGGATGAAGCAGAAATATATTAGAAACACACACGCACACACACAAACATATATATATATATATATATATATATATATTGCCACTCCCATTTCTATGTTTAAGATTTATTCATACAAAAGAGAAAAAATCTAAACATGTATGTTGGTTAAAGTGTTTATCATTGAAAATTTTTCTCAAACTACTTCAACATAATTGTCCCAGGGAGAGTTGCTACAAAACAAAAGAAAAGGAGTTCTATGATTTTTTAGATAAACTGCGATTTATTTGGTGTGACGTCATCTCACGAAATTGTTCATCAAAATTTTAAACACTTATGGGAATACCAGACCAGTTACTGCACAATATCTCTTACATCATGCACAACGTATCTAAAATATATTTGTGGGCATGAATGGGAACAACAGCTTTGTTTCGTAATTACCAAAATATGTTTGTTAACTCTTGGATTAGTTTGTCTGAAGCTCTTTTTAATCGAACCACTTCATCACGTTATTACGTATTTAGCTCCGCAGATTTTCCTTACTGAGTACTGATTATATCTTCACTCTCGGTATAACAATTTAATGTTGACTAATCAGGAATAGAAATCTATCGAGTTAACGTGTAAGATAAACATTATTTTGACCATTCATTGAATGCATCAATTGTTTTTGTTAATGGAATATATACAGGTCTTGTTAATGCCAACTGTAATTTGTAAAACTTCCAAAACACTTTTTGTATTATGTTCATTAATATTTATCACTAATATAAAGGGGAAGGCAGTTAATATAACTAAACATATTTCGGGTATTTTCGCTGTGTTGGTATCCCATTTTACTGAGTAATTACTAATATGAGTTATATTTTTTTTAGGTGAACAAAGCCTTATCACCAATAAACAATGCTAAATGAGACTTAAGGTGTAATCACACTAGACTTTTGTTTTCGCCAGCAGGTGCCTAAAGCGGAGAGACCGAGATGTTGTTGATAGAGATATTGACTTCACGACTGGACGGGAAGCAGTGCATATAAACCGCTATCATGACGTCTGATGTAAACACACACGATTTCGGGTGCAAATATGACGTGCTCTTTCTTGGCAATTTTGATTCCAACAAGCCTCAAGAGATAATAAAAGTCTGCTTGTTCATCCTGTGGTAATTGCAGAATTCTTCAATTCACGTAAGAATCCGAGAATACATATACTGCAACAGTTATAAAATTTTCTTGGTGCCATGATGATATCATATGTTCAGTTTCGTTTAACTTTTTCCCATTTGCTCATCGAAGTGTGATATCGTAGTGTGACGCTACTACACTTTCGCTTGCTAACATTGGCTGAAGGTTGGCGAAAGCCTCGGACAAGAAATGGATGACTAGTGTAATTCAACCATTACACATATTGCATTTGATAAAGAGATATAATCAATTATGCAGCCTTATATATGTACTTCATTTTGAACAAATTTATATATATATATGTATATATATATATATATATATATATATATATATATATATATATATATATATATATATATATATATATATATATATAATTATGCACATAGAATATCTATCAAGAATAAGAATGGAGGCCAATACAGGTAAAATGACTTAATTTGTTGAGGTTTATCATCGAAAAACAATTTATAGAAGTCTTTTTGACGCCTTTTACAGAACCAGAAAACAAAAAATGTATAGGACAGTAAAAAAAAAATATATGACAATGCATACATGGGGTTTTGAAACCATTGAGTAAATCCATGAAATAACTCAATATGAAAAACTTCTAATGAAAAGTATGATTTTTTTTTTCTGTAGGAATTTATTAATGGATTTACAAGTAAATTTTATAATTCGAAAAATAATAAAAGAAACTTAGAGGGACATGCATGGTAAAAATGAAAAGTCCATTCCAAGAAGAATGAAGAGGCATATTACATCTTTTGCTTAATAGCAATGTAAATAGACTTCCTGGATATTTGCTGCCCCAACTGCATCATTTTCGTGAAATACGATACCATAAATTTTCCAGAGAAATTTCTTGGCAAATTTATGCAGGTGATGCATATGAACCAATCTTTCACACGTATTCTCGTAGTTCTTACTAAAAATCTTTGCCATAACTTACTGCGCAACGTTCCTTTTCACGACAGATTTATACAGTAATATTTTGTGAAAGTAATGAAGTATTGAGCCGCAGCAGTTATTAACCACTGTCGATTACCTAACGGACTTTGATTACTGATAGCCCATCCAATTACTTACTAGAAGAATGATTGTGTTAGTAAGGACAAAATGCTTAGTGCCACAGACTGGGGTGGTCAAGGATTGTCATAATCAAACAAAAATATTAAAATTCAGTTTATATTGTATAGGATAATTTCCTATCATACCTCCTTCTCCCTCCTGTGATCATTTGTTTCGAAATGATTGAAAATGACTAAAGCT
>NC_090741.1:28212972-28220472 GCF_036898095.1 Palaemon carinicauda | reverse complement strand
TATTTTCCAGCCGCATATTTTCACCTCCTCGTGGTTGTCTTGTGTAAATTTAATATTGTGTGAATAATAGTTGTCATTATGGTTAATGTACTAGAACTCCTTAGCTTAGAGTGGTGGCAAGAAAGGCTTGCAGAGTTCAATAGGGAAGACTTGGAAATTGTAGCAGAACATTTTGAATTGGAGTATGATGTTTCCATAAAAAAGGGTGTATTGCTATTGCAAATTTATGAATGTGTTAAAACTGTAAAGGCTGGTGGGGATCAAGTGAAACTTGATAAAGCACTGTTTTCTGTAGAAATTTTGGATAGGCAAATTGCTCTGAGGCAGATGGAGTTTGAAATAGAAAAGTTTAAGGCGGAGGAAAGAGAAAAGGAGAGACAGCATGAGATTGCCATGAGAGATACAGGTTCCTCTTCTTCCTCTCCCCCTTCCCCAAATAGGTCAGTAACGCCTTCTATTAATTTAGCACAGGCTCTCAAATTTGTGCCTAAATTTGAGGAAGACAATGTAGCAGAGTTTTTTGTGTCATTTGAGAGGATTGCAGCAACGTTGGAGTGGCCCCAAAAGTATTGGACCAGTCTTATACAAAGTAAATTGATTGGAAGAGCTCAGAGAGTGTATGTAACTCAGGAGGAGGATCTGTCATCAGACTATGAGTGTGTGAAGGCTATTGTCTTGAAGGCCTATGAGTTAGTCCCTGAAGCCTATAGGCAACGCTTCCGGAACTTAGAAAAATGTAGGGAACAAACTTTTGTTGAATTTGCCAGGGCGAAGGAACAGTATGCTAGTGATTGGTTCAAGTCCAAGGAAGTGGGAGATTTTGAGAGATTGAAGGAGTTAATGTTGGTGGAGGAGTTTAAGAGGTGTGTCCCGGATAAACTGAAGGTCCACCTCGAAGAGTTAAAACTCGAGACCGTTCAGGAGGTAGCCATCGCTAGTGACGAATATTGCTTGTCTCATAAGAGTGAGTTAGGGGGAGCAACGACAAATGTGAAGTCTAGTTGGGTTAAGATGGGTAGAAATAATAATGCTAATCCAAATAATAATGCTAAGGTGTTTTATAGAAATTATCATGGAAGTAATAATAATCAGGGTAATGCTAATAATAATTTTTCTCCTAACAGAGGTAATAGGCCAAATATATATAATCCAGAGAAATTGAGGACATATACGTGCTTCTTTTGCAATAACAAGGGGCACGTAAAGAGCATGTGTTATGCGTTTAGAAAATCACAAAATGCTAATGTAAGGCCAGTGATGGGTGTGGAAGAGAGAGAGAGAGAGAACCTACCCCAACAACGTCCGCTGATCAATGACTACAGGGTTGTTTTAATAAGTATTTGTCCTTCGGTAGTGTCTCTTCCGCAAATTCGTCCGAAAAAAGACGAGTACACATTTTGCGTGATACTGGTGCAACGCAGTCCTTGATCCTAAGGGAGGCATTACCTTGTAATTTTGTACCGAAAAGTGGGGAATTTGTGTTATTGGCTGGTTTTCCTGATACTGTAAAGTCGTATGCTATTAAAAATTTTAATTTAATCTGCCCTTCCTTTGCAGGGAATTTGAAATTGGCCATAGTATATAAATTCCCGGTTAAGGAGGTTGATGTTGTGATAGGGAATGAGGTGGCTATGAAGAATAATACTTGTCCCATATAGATAAACCCTGATAGTGAAGTAGCAGCAGTTACTCGTTCTAGTGCTAGAATTGTTGACGCTGCAGAGTCAACAATTGATGTAGATTTAAGTAGATTAGATCGTAGTGATAGCTTAGCTGTAGATCCTGGAATGCTAACGGACAAGTTAACCCTGGATAGGTACGATGGGTCGTTCGCGACCCCGAGCGTCAAAAAAAAAGAGGTTTTTCTCACGTGACTCACCCCCGTGACTGAATTTGTGGGTGATCGACCTGCAGGAGGTGTCTCCCCTACACGCTCTAGTAGTGTCCAGATGTGCATTGCTGTAGCTGTACTCCTTCCCCGATTTCTGAGACGCGTCGGGGTCGAGCGCGACCGAGTTTACCCTTCTAAGGTAATTTGCATAATTATCAAAGTTATTACGTATTATGAAATTGTCGTAGAATGGTGCAACTTGTATAGGTTATCAGTTGTGGAAAGTCTTGGTGGATTGTTTGGCTACCATGTGCATGATTTTTTTTTTAGTTAAAATGTCGTTCATCACCACGAGGACCATTTTACCGCGAGTGCCCCTTTTTCATTTTTTTTTCATTTTTTTGCCAAGTCATTTTTCCGTAAGATATTGCCAAATAGTGTCGTAAAACTTTTGCTTGTTTAGTGTTGGAAAGTGTGTCTAGATGATCTGGCTACCCATGCGTGACTTTGTTTTTGTCAGATACGACGTAGTTATTGGTATATTGGGTATTTAACTGCGGTTACCAATTTCTGTTTTTTTTCAATATTTGTAAAAATTACTACGTAGTAAGGAATTGCCGTATATCATTCATTTTTTTTTCATGTTTATGTGTTAGAAAGTGCGCTTTGATGGTTGGGCTAACACGTGCATGTCTTTTTTTTTATCTGAGATGCCGTATATTAGAATGTCGGGCATTTTACCGCGAGTGCCCCTTTTTCATTTTTTTTCATTTTTTTGCCAAGTCATTTTTCCGTAAGATATTGCCAAATAGTGTCGTAAAACTTTTGCTTTTTTAGTGTTGGAAAGTGTGTCTAGATGATCTGGCTACCCATGCGTGATTTTGTTTTTGTCAGATACGACGTAGTTATTGGTATATTGGGTATTTAACTGCGGTTGCCAATTTCTGTTTTTTTTTTCAATATTTGTAAAAATTTACTACGTAGTAAGGAATTGCCGTATATTATTGATTTTTTTTCATGTTTATGTGTTAGAAAGTGTGCCTTGATGGTTGGGCTAACACGTGCATGTCTTTTTTTTTATCTGAGATACCGTATATTAGAATGTTGGGCATTTTTCAGCGAGTGCCCCTTTTTATTTTTTTTGCATTTTTTTGCTTAGTCATGTTACCGTAAGGAATTGGAAAGTAGTGTCGCAAAACTTATATTTTTATAGTGTTGGAAAGTGTTTCTAGATGATCTGGCTACCCATGCCTATTTTTTTTTAGCCAGATATGGCGTATATATAAGTATGTGTTCGATTTTCCTGTGATTGCCATTTTTTCGTTTTTTCCCATTTCTTTCAAAATTACTACGTACTAAGGAACTATCACAGAGTAATGATTCATTTATATGTTTATTTGTCGGAAAATGTGCCTTGATGGTTTGCCTAGCACGTGGCTGAAATTTTTTTTTCTGAAATGTCGTATATTAGAATGGCCATTTTTCCACGAGTGCCCCTTTTTATTTGTTTTGCATTTTTTTGCTTAGTCATGTTACCGTAAGGAATTGGCAAGTAGTGTCGCAAAACTTATAATTTTATAGTGTTGGAAAGTGTTTCTAGATGATCTGGCTACCCATGCCTATCTTTTTTTTTTAGCCAGATATGGCGTATATATAGGTATGTGTTCGATTTTCCTGTGATTGCCATTTTTTCGTTTTTTCCCAATTCTTTCAAAATTACTACGTACTAAGGAACTATCACAGAGTAATGATTCATTTAGATGTTTATTTGTCGGAAAATGTGCCTTGATAGTTTGCGTAGTACGTGGCTGAATTTTTTTTTCTGAAATGCCGTATATTAGAATGTTAGCCATTTTTCCGCGAGTGCCCCTTTTTATTTGTTTTGCTTTTTTTTGCTTAGTCATGTTACCGTAAGGAATTGGCAAGTAGTGTCGCAAAACTTATATTTTTATAGTGTTGGAAAGTGTTTCTAGATGATCTGGCTACCCATGCCTTTCTTTTTTTTAGCCAGATATGGTGTATATATAGGTATGTGTTCGATTTTCCGGTGATTGCCATTTTTTCGTTTTTTCCCAATTCTTTCAAAATTACTACGTACTAAGGAACCATCACAGAGTAATGATTCCTCTAGATGTTTATTTGTCGGAAAATTTTGTTTACTTCTTTTTTGATTGAATATCATCAAATTTTTTAGCTAAAATATTATATTTTACATTTTTTTTTTCGATCTTATTTCCCTTCAAAAAAATTTTTTTGGGTCAGAATTCTAATTTTATAGTCGTAAAATAATCGACAATTATCCAGCAACCCACCATACAATTTTTATGCATATCCAATAATAATTAGGTTAGTAAATAACACCTTGAAATTGACATACCCTTCCTACATTTCAAGTGGCAGATTAGGGAGTCTGAGTCAGTGTGGTTGGTGGCCATTTTGTGGACATATCCGAAGCGTAAGTTGCCCTATCTATATATATTCTTGTTCCCTATAGAATTTGTGATATTTTGGTATATTTTTACCTGCATAAATATCATATTATATATTAAATATATGTATTTTTTTACGAAATTTCTAAGTACTCAAAAAATTACCTTTAGATATGGCCCCTGATATAAATGTAATTTACAAAATAACGAAGATTTTTTTACATATTTCTATTTTAGGATAACATATGTTTATTCCCTAAAAAAATTAGCCACTTCCTATTTCATTTGGGTACCCAAAAAAATTCATGAAATTTGGACAAATTTTTTTGGCCAAAAAAAGTTACCCTTTTTTTATCATTTCAGATCTTCACCTCCATGGGTCTGACTTCATCCAAAATACATCAAGATGTGTCTTAAACATTCAAGAATCAATTCCTAAAAGGATTTGTGTATATATGTATAGACTTTTTTTTATGAATTTTTATGTCAGGTCTTTTTTTTTCTACTTAATTTTTTAAAATATTTATAATAAATAGTTTTTCTGCAGATGAGTAGTATTTATCTTTACAGTTGTTTTAAGTATTAATTGAAGTTGTTTTTTGGCAAAAGAAAAAAGGAGGTTACTGCAAAAACTGATTTTTCAAGAATTTTTTTTGGCGTCGGGGTCGTTCGCGTCCGAGTATACCCTTAAAGGGGTGTCCGAGGAGCATACCTATCCAGGGTTAAATTGGACTTCTGAAGAGCTACTCAAGGCCCAGAAAAAGGAGTTTCGGGAACTCCCTATCGAGTCAGGGGAGGTGTCTGATATGACTGGTCCTAAATTTAAGATAATTAATAATATTTTATATAGGTTGAGTAGGCCTATGGGGGTGGATAATGTTGATCATGAAATTGTGAAACAGATAATGGTTCCCTTTGGTTACAGGAAGGAGTTATTGTCATTGCCGCACGAAAGTGGTTTGGCCGGCCATTTTTGAATTCATAAAACTTCCTGCAAATTGTTGGGGAATTATTATTGGCCGAAGTTGAAAGCAGATATAAAGAAGTTTGTCAATAGTTGTGATGTGTGTCAGAGGGGCAGTAAACCCAATCAACAGATTGCAAAATCGCCTCTATGTCCTATTCCCGTAGTTTCCAAACCTTTTAAGGAAGTCATTATTGATGTGGTTGGACCATTACCGAAGACGCGTAGTGGTAATGAGTATATTTTGACAATAATGGATAGGATGTCTCGATATCCCTAGGCAATACCACTACGTACCATAAAAAAACATTAAAATTGTTGACATACTAATTGACTTTTTTTACCAGGTTTGGGATGCCTAAAGTAATTCAATCAGATTGTGGATCTAATTTCATGAGTAGGCATTTCAAAGATAAAATGGCAGAGTTGAATATAAAACATGTGACCTCTTTTCCATATCACCCCGAAAGTCAGGAAGTTCTGGAGAGATTTCATCAAACCCTGAAATCTATGGTAAAAAAATATTGTTTAATTAATGGTTCTGAAAGGGATAAGGAATTACCTTATTTGTTGTTCGCTTTTCGTTCTGTCCCAAGTCAGTCTTTGGGTTTTTCGCCTTTCATCCTTGTGTTTGGTCATTGTGTTCGAGGGCCTCTCGATGTGGTTCGTGAGTCTTGGGAGGGAGACGTCCCTGAGGTTGATTTATTGGATTATGTGTCTAATCTAGGCGATGAATTAACCAAGGCTTGGAAATTTGCGGGTGAAAATGTATTATGTAGCCAAAAAAGAATGAAGCACTTTTTTGATAGAAGGTCCAAGGCACGCGAATTTTCGGTAGGCAATTAAGTATTGGTTTTGTTACCCTTCCCAGGGAATCCATTGAAAGCTTCTTTTTCAGGTCCTTGGAAAATTTTGAAGAAAGTAAGTGAAGTAAACTATTTAGTGGAGACACCCCAAAGAAGGAAACCTTTTCAACTGTGTCATGTAAATATGTTGAAGGCTTATATGGGACGGGAGAAAGTCATTCCCGTAGCAACCATTGGGAATACGGTAGATTCTGAGAACAATAATAATCTTTCTTTTTGATGATAATTGTTTTAATGGATGTGAATGACGGTCGGATAATAAAAAAGTCTTTGGAAAATTTTTCGGGAGTAATTTCACATTTAGGTAAGGAAGAACAAAGGTCTTTGAAAAATTAGTATCTAATTATAAGGAATTATTTTCAGATGTACCGGGTAGGACTTCGGTCCTTGAACATGATGTAGATGTAGGTAGCGCCACTCCTGTGAAACGATCTCCTTACAGGTTGAATCCCTTCAAAAATGAGGTTGTAGCGAAGGAAGTGGATCATATGTTAAAACATGACCTAATTGAACCTAGTCAAAGTCAGTGGTCATCACCGGTTGTATTGGTAAAAAAATCAGACGGTGATTTCAGGTTATGTTTTGATTACCGTAAGTAGAATGAGTTATCTAAATCTGATTGTTATCCATTACCTTGAATTGAGGATTGTATTGATCGAATGGGTAAGGCCAAATATATTAGCAAATTTGATTTGTTGAAAGGTTATTGGCTAGTTCTTCTTTCAAAGCGGGCACGGGCCCTGTCTGCTTTTGTAACACCACAGGGACTGTTTCAATGTAAAGTTATGCCATTTGGTATGAAGAACACAGCTGCCACATTTCAGAGATTAATGATTACTTTAGTCCATGGTTTAGAAGGATGTGTTGTGTATATTGATGATATTGTTATTTATAGCGATGATTGGGAAACCCATTTAAAACGCATTAGGGCACTATTTGAGGTGTTGAAAAAGGCAAGTTTTGGTATTTAATTTGAAGAAAAGTGATTTTGCAAAGGCGAAGGTGGTATATTTGGGTCATGAGGTTTGTAATGGTAAAGTTGCTCCTAAGCAGGCCAATATCGAAAGTATTGAAAACATGGTAGTCCCTAAATGTAGGAGGGATGTCAGAAGATTCCTTGGTTTGAGTGGGTACTACCCAAGGTTTGTTAAGAATTTTTCGGAAATAGCAGATCCGTTGACAAATCTCTTGAGAAAGAAGGTACCATTTGTCTGGACGGATGAAACACAAAATGCTTTTGATAATTTAAAAAGATTATTAATTAATTACCCTGTCTTGAGAGCTCCTGATTTTGACCTTCCTTTTTCTCTTGCCACGGATGCAAGTGACGTTGGTGTAGGAGCGGTGTTGTTGCAGAATGACGAGCAGGGATTTTCTCATCCTTTCGCATTCTTTTAAAAAAAGTTGTCC
>NC_090741.1:28195472-28202972 GCF_036898095.1 Palaemon carinicauda | reverse complement strand
ACCAGGAGTCCATCCCCCTGGCACATGCTGAAAACCCACTGGGGTGCAGCCCAATCTTGGGGCTGTACATCATGCGTATACTATATTCTGTCAGTCTTCCCTTAGTACAAAACCTTTCCTCGGCGCTTTCACCTTTATTGCTTCTTCATATTTAAACACAGAAGGTTTTCAAGATCATAAACCCCAATCCTGAGAAGGAAAAAGAAAAACAATGCATTAAAACAAAGAAATTACAATTAATAAACATACAAATAACACCCGTTTTTGTATCAACAGAAGGCTTTTTCCCCTTACTGAAAATTACAAACAAACAATAAAAGACCTGTAACAGAGCCTGTTATCTTGACAGTGCATCAGGGATGATATTCTCTCTTCCAGTGGTATGTTGAATTAGTAGATCCCACTCCTGGAGACGAAGGCTCCACCTAAGGAGATGGTTATTCTTATTTTTAAAGAAATTAAAGAAAACCAGCGGATTATGATCCGTTCTTACCACAATAGGTCCTGTGCTACCACTTAGGTAAACCTCAAAGCGCTCTAAGGATAAAATGAGTCCTAAAGTCTCCTTTTCAACCGTTGAATATTTTTGCTGAGCTGGAGACAGTTTCTTTGAAAAATACGCCAATGGATACTCTTCTCCATAACAACCTTGTGATAATACTGCTCCAACACCCACGCCGCTAGCATCCACAGCCAAGCAAAAAGGTTCCTTAAAATTCGGAGTTTTAATTATTGGAGTGTTAATTATGGTTGACTTCAATTTATCAAAAGCATCCTGACAATCTGCAGTCCAGCGCAAACGCAGACCTTTCTTAAGTACGTTGGTCAGTGGATTAGCCACATCTGCAAAGTTCAATACAAAACACCTATAATAACCCGCCATCCCCAAAAAAAGGCGAATAACCCTTCGATTCTCTGGTACCTGAAAATCGAGGATTGACTGAATATTTACTGATTTTGGGAGAATTTTGCCATGTCCCACCTCATGACATAAATAGATTATTTTGGCTTTTGCAAAATCACACTTGTTCAAATTAATCACCAGACCAGCTGCACGCAGCCTCTCAAACAAACATTTCATGTTTTTCAGATGAGACTCCCAACTATTACTGTAAACTAAGAGGTCATCTATGTAGACAACTACCCTCTCTAACTTATCAGTTACTTGATTAATCAACCTCTGAAAAGTGGCAGAGACATTTTTCAATACCAAAAGGCATGACATTACATGAATATAAACCTTCCGACGTAACAAAAGCTGTTATTTCTTTACCCCTTTCTGGAACTTGCCAATAACCCTTTAAAAGATGAAACTTACTTATGTAATTGGCAGCGCCGACATCATTTATGCAATGTTCCACCCTGGGTACAGGAAAACAATCAGACTCAGTAACTGCCTTTACCTTACGATAGTCGAAGCACATTCTTTGCCACCCCCCCCCCCCACCCCTTTCCTTCTTAACCAGCACTACCGGAGAACTCGACGGGCTGAAACTCCTTTGAATTAGATCATGCTGTAGCATGTAATCTACCTCTTTCTTAATGATGTCCCTTTTTGGATGGATTCACTCTATACGGATGCTGTTTAATGGGACGAGCATATCCCACCTCTACATCATGCATAAGTAGACTGGTTAGTCCTGGAACGTCCTGAAATAAAACTGCAAACTCTGTTATCAAGTTCATTACCTCCTTGAATTGGGTAGCACTTAAATGATCCTACATTCCTGGTAGATTTCCCAAAGCTACGGAATTTCCTAGCAAACTCATACTGGATGTTTCCCCAAAGTCTTCTTTCTCCTCCACCTTGGCTAAAGACAGAACTGGTCGGATGGTTTCCCTGCCCTGATAGGCTTTTAACATATTAACATGGCATACTTGAGTCTTCTTCCTCCTATCAGGGGTTTCAACAACATAGTTAGGTCATTCACCTTCTTTAAGATCTTCCAGGGCCCGGAGAATCTAGCTTTAAATGGATTGCCTGGAATTGGTAGCAACACCAACACCTCTTCGCCAACCTGAAAATTTCATAATAGGGTTTTCATATTATAATGCTCTTTCATTTTTCTTTGACTCACCTCTAAAGTTTTTAAAGCAAAATCCCAAGAATTGATGAACTTTTCCCTTGAATCCCTTAAAAAGTCCAGCAAATTTACCCGAGGTTTTACTCCCTCCCAGTGATCCTTCACTACTTCTAAAGGTCCCCTTACTTTATAACCAAAAGTTAGTTCAAATGGAGAAAACCCCAATACATCACTAGGAATAGATCTGAAAGCAAATAATAAATAAGGAATTACCTGGTCCCAATTCTTGGGTTCCTGCTGCACATACTTACTAAACATTGATTTCAATGTTTGGTGAAATCTTTCCAGTTTTCCTTGACTCTGTGGGTGATAAGGCGAAGAAGTTACATGTTTTATGCCCAATTCTCCCAAACCCTGCTTAAATACTTTACTTTTAAAATTACTCCCGCAACCAGACTGAATTACCCTGGGTAAACCTAATTTCGAAAAGATCCCCAGCAAAGATTTAAGAACCCTCCCTGCATGTATACTCCTTAATGGAATTGGCTCAGGATACCGTGTGGTCCTATTCATTAGTGTCAAAATATATTGATTTCCACTGCTGGTCCTTGGCAAAGGGCCAACTAAAACAATTATTACCTCTTCAAAGGGTTCTCCAATGGCTGGAATTGGCTGCAGTGGTGCTTTCGAGATTTTCGGATTCGGTTTCCCCATCGTCTGGCAGACTTTGCAGGTCTTCACGAACTTCTTGACGTCACTTCTAAGAGAAGGCCAGAAAAAAAAATTTGAAACTTTTTTAAAAGTTTTATTCATACCTAGATGACCAGACAGAGGGTTGTCATGAGCTAGATCTAATAACTTACGTCTGTAGTTTACTGGTACCACAATCTGTTCTCTCACCTCCCATGCATCTGCAGGTGCTCGCTTCGCTTGACTTATCCTTTTCAACACTCCGTTCTTCCATTCTAAATGAGGACGACTATTATCCTGACTGACTTTCATACTCCTCTCCTTCTCAAACTCCGCCTTCTGAGTCACCACACATGTATCAATTGCCCATTTACCATTTTCTTCCTTCACGGAAGACAACATGGGATTTCCAGTTACACTTACCTCATAACCATTTTTCTCAAATAACTTATCGAGCCCCATATAGTCCATCTCTCTGGACTTGCCTTGGGCTCCCGAACGCATGACCACGAAAACAGGCTTTTCAGTTTTACCGACTTATCTTGCACCAGAGGACAATTACTTGGAGTCCGCACCTCACAGTCATTGGTCACTATCACGTCCACCCCCTTTATGGGTAATTTTACCCATTTAGAGTTTAACACTAACTCTACCAAACGGCATGCCGTTACTGTTGTCGGGAATCCCGCTAGTAACACAAATTTTTCCTGTCCCTGGCTCAGTCCTTCAGGCAATACCGAACACAAAATTGTGGATTGCGCCGCTCCCGTGTCCCTTAAAAGCTTTACCCGTCTCTGACCTATTCTGGCCTTGATGCTCACTACACCTTCAGAGACATACTTTTTGAAACACTCCTCTGTTGCAGTCGAATACCGACCCAACAGACCCACTGGCTTTGCTTTATTCAACCACAACCGGCACTTCTCTTTTATGTGACCTGGTTGCCCACAATGCCAGCACACCAGTTCTCCACCTTTCTTTGGTTACCCATGCTTCTCACCTCTATCCAGTGATTTCTTTGTCCTCTTTCCAGGTGACTGACTTGTGCCTTTTCCACTTAGATTCCTTTTTGTGCCCCACTTGGCCTTATCACTGAACCGATAGTTCCCCTTATGGGAAAGGAAAAACTCGTCTGCTGCTACAGCCAAAGTATCCAAAAGATCCAACTTAAGATCTTCTACTGTAAGTGAGTTTTCAGATCAAAACTCTTATTATTCTTGAATCTTTCAATGAGTATCAATTCTTTTAAAGCATCAAAATCTTCACACACCTTTGGCTTTCAACCATTCCTGAAAAGCCACTCTTTTCCTCCGTGCAAATTCCACGAAAGTTTCCTCCCATCCCTTCGTCATATTTCGAAATTTCTGACGGTACGCTTCAGGTACCAGCTCGTATGCTTTTAAAATCAAATTTTTCACTTGGGAATAGTCAGCACTCATTTCTACGTTCAGGGCATCATATATTTTCTGGGCTTTACCCATTAACCTGCATTGTACCAGCGTAGTCCACATGTTTCTGGCCATTCTAGCCTATTTGCTAGTTTTTCGAACACAGTAAAAAACTCCAAGGCTTCTGTTTCCTTAAAGACAGGCATTAATTTAATATCATTCCCTATGTTAAATTTGCTTTACGCAGGAACTTGCATTAGGTGGAGTACTTGTAATTCATGCTTTTGCTGTTTTCTTTCCCGTTCTAATATTAGTTGTTCCTGTTCTCTTTCCCGTTCTAATCTTAGTTGTTCCTGTTCTCTTTCCCGTTCTATTCTTAGTTGTTCCTGCTTAAATTTTTATCCTAATATTACTTTTTCATGAATTCTTTCCTCTTCCCTCGTGGCTATCTGTAGTTTCATTTTCTCAATTTGAATCTTTCCAATACTAACCTATCCTGTACCAAAATGTATTCAGTCCTATCAACACTACTTGTTGTTTCTTCTTTCCATTTCTTAATGGCCGTCACTAACTGTACTAACAGAGTTCCATTCTTCGTTCCTGGTGCTACAGAGATATTTATGAATTTTGCAATTTCCTGCAACTGAACCTTCCTTAAATCCCCTATTTCTTCTTCCTAATCAAATTTATCTAAAAATTTTGCTACCTCGAAACCCACCGCTCCTACCGGACCTTCACCTTTGTCCAATATTGTCTCTAGTCTTAAAAATATGAAGAAAAAAAAGGCAAAGAATAAGTGTAGAATTACCCTTTTGTTTATGTCTCAATCCTTTTCTTATTTACTCTGACGTCAAACTGGAAAACTACTATTAACCAGTTCTACGGCAGGTTTTTACTTATCCTGGCAAGGTCGCCACTGTTACCGGCAAGCCGACCTTCAAATACCAATTAGGCCTTGTTGCTTAATTTAAGGTGGCCGCAAGTAAACTGCCTTATGTCTTCATTTTTACCAGGTTACCGAAGTACACCAAAACATCAGATTGGCAAACAAGAAAATAATCAAGAACCATCGTAAACAAAATAGGGTAAAAAGAACCTTGAAGAAGTCAATGATAATTTATTTTACAATTTATATATTTTCAACAAACACTCAGCAAAGCTGCTCATTTAAACAAAATAGAAAATTACTTGGAAAACACACTAATTACATTTACACAGTTATATATATAAAGAGAACTTTCAAGACAAAGGTAGAAAATATACCACACTGAAAACATTTGGAAGAGAGAAGGGTACTAGTAAGAGGTATAGAGGGACAAAAGATTCATATACTATCACCCACTTTGGTTATCTAACAAGAAATTGTCAATATAGAGAAAGCAACAAGAAAGTTTAGAGCTTACTTAAATACACATATTCCCTACCTACCTAAACCCCTTTTGTGACTGAGAAATACACACACACACACACACACACACACACACACACATATATATATATATATATATATATATATATATATATATATATATATATATATATATATATATATATATATATATATATATATATATATATACATGATATTAACGAAATTTCGCCCTCCGATGGTACTTATGGAGTTAAAATCTTAGAGTCAACTTGATACATAATAGGCACGAGGAATGCTCTAACAAGCCTTAATAGTACCTGTCTCGAGACCTCACAGGGTCCAGAACGCTATTGATCTATTGCCGATCCCTGGAGTCGCTCACCAGCACAAAACTGCCCTCCTAAAGCGAGGGACACATAACATACATATATATATATATATATATATATATATATATATATATATATATATATATATATATATATATATATATATATATATATATATATATATATATATATATATATATATATAAGTCAGCGCGGATTGCTGTGTCCGGGTAGTGGGCCGGACACAGCGTTCCGCGCAAATCGGAGGCATGGGGTTTATCGGGGAAAAAATCGACTGGGACAAATTGACTAATTGGCATCTTTTTATACAAGTTGGCATCTACATATCTGCGTAGGTGGAAGCTAGCCAGTGTGTTTCCTGTAGTCGTGGAGTGAGGTTGTGTCAGGTTGAGAGGGCCGAGTTGCAATCGTTCTTTTGTGAGTTCGCGTGGCATTTCTGTTTATCAATCCCCCCCCCCGTGATGTCTAGACCCCGTACAAGTCACAATGACATTGTTAGAGTGATAACCTGTCATAATTTAGGTCAGCAAACGAAGGAAATAGTGAAGAATACTGGCGTGAACGAGAGGACAGTGAGGTGCTTGGTGGCGAAGTACAAGGCAGGAGGTAGCGCCGAGGTCACTTCTCACTCCCAGGATGGTTCCCCTCCCCGGAAGATTTCTGATCGTACTTTACATATATTAAAGCGAACCCTAGAAGAAAATCCAACATTAACGGCTAAGCAACTGAATGAACAGAACCCTAAATTGTTGAGCGACGTCAGTGTTCGTACGATTCAGGAAAACCTGTCGAAGCCCTCGACTTTGAGAAAGTGATCGCGCGAAAGAAGCCCGCAATAACTTTGAAACAAAGGCAGAGGAGGGTTGCTTTTGCCAAGACATACAAGGATTGGACCTTGGAGCAGTGGCGTAGTGTCTTGTGGAGTGACGAAGCGACCCTTTGTGTGAGTGAGACGACCGGGAAAAAAGTGTGGCGGCGAAAGGGGTCAGATCCTCTTAAGCCTAATCTCACGGTCAAGACAGTTAAGCACCCAGCATCGCTTATGGTCTGGGGTTCGTTTGCCTACGGTGGTGCCCCAAGCCTTGTTGTTTTGCCTAAAAGCATAACGGTTAATGCTGACCGCTATTTGAACATTTTAAAAGACAATTTAGCGGATTGTTTTGCAGCTACAGGAGCTGAAATTTTTCAGCAGGACGGTGCCCCTTGCCATACGGCTAAAAGAGTGAACTGGAAAATAGCGAAGTGAACTATATTCCTGATTGGCCAGGTCAAAGTCCTGATATTTCGCCCATTGAGAACCTTTTGGCGATAGTTAAAGCCCGCCTTCGTAAAGAAGTGACGACAAACGTGACACTTCTCGAGGCGGCGCTCCATAAGGTGTGGGCGGAAATACCTGCTGAAATACTCCAAAACCTCGCCGATAGTGTTCCTCGACGACTTTTGGAGGTCAAGAAGAGGAAAGGCTACCCTATAGACAAGTAGCAGGGATATTAGTGAATGTTCAATTAAATTTTTATTGATTTATATTGTGTATTAGTGTAGATATGGGGGGGACCAAAATGAATGCACGGCGTATGCTGCCCGGACACAGCGATCCGCGCTGACTGTATATATATATATATATATATATATATATATATATATATATATATATATATATATATATATATATATAT
>NC_090741.1:28165472-28190472 GCF_036898095.1 Palaemon carinicauda | reverse complement strand
CACTAACGTCAAGTATTTCTGTTTCCCCAACAGCTGTTATTACTTCAGTTGTTGGTCTTTAGTAAATTATCTTAACAATTCTAACCAACTTCTCTGGGACTTTCCTCTTCCTCGAGCACCAAAATATCACTTCTCTTGGTATTCTATCATAAGCCATCTCTAAATCTACAAAATAACAGAAGTGCTTCTGGTTTCCCTTCAGTCTCTTTTCCTGTAACTGCCTTCCTATGAAAATGTTATCAACAGTCCCTCTCCCCCTCATGAATCTATACAGTTATTTCTCAGTCTTTACAACCTCTCTCAACCTCTTATTTAGTGCCCTCTCTAAAATTTTCAAACCAAGCTCTGCTAGTTTAATTTTCTTGTAGTTACTATATTCCATGATGTCCTCTTTTAACTTAGATATAGATATTATTAGACTCTCCTCTCAGTCTTTAGGCATTATTTCCTCTTTCAACATTGCTCTCAATAAATCCAGCATTCATACTTCCCTCTCTGTAGCTAGTATTGAGACCATTTAAATTTGAAACTCAGATGGACTTGGTTCTTTACTATTTTCATTCTACTCAATGTCCGCCTTACTCGACATTCAATATCTCCATCACTGGTGCCTCTGCCCACCTTGCTTCTCGAAGCTCCTCTCTCATCATCAGTATTGTACAGTTGTTCAAAATATTCTCTCCATCTCCTCTTAAGGTCATCATCATTATACAATACATTTCCATCTCTATCCGTGATACCTTTTCCTCAAGTTTTAAATCTTAAAGGTATCCTTTTCTCCTACCTTTGTTCCTCAATTGCTCTACCGCTCTTCAAAAAGTTATAGCTTGTTTCCTACTTGAATATTTTTCATTTTGTTTGTGCCATTCCTCTGCCCCCTATGCCGGTTTTACTTTCCATTCATTAAATGTTTTGAGTTTCTTTTAACAGATTTATTCTCCTCTCTGTCGCACCACCACTTTTCTTCTTTCGACACACCATATCCTCTGGTTCTTCCAACGAATTCATCTGTGTCCCTTACACATATTTCTTTCATACCCACCCAGATAATTTTAACTAAGTTACCGTGTCCAATATCTAAGTTGAACCAATTCAGTCATCTCTTTGTATATGTATATCCATACTGTCATCTTACTATATATAATTCAAAAAATCTCTCTTGATAAATGAGATCTCTGAAGATGGAACACGAAGCTTGTTAGGACTAAATATCTTATTTTCATATTCCTTGAGCTTTTTTTGCACACAGAGACACACACAACCATACATACACACACACACACACACAAACACACGCACACACACACACAAACACACGCACACACACACACACACACACACACACACACACATATATATATATATATATATATATATATATATATATATACATATATATATATATACATATATATATACATATATATATATATATATATATATATATATATATATATATATATATATATATATATATATATATATATATATATATTTAACTATCGTTTACTTGATATTCGGGTATTACCCTCTATAGGTCGCTTTTGTCCTCTTGTCTAAATCTTTTGGTGGTTTTGTATTGCCTTATTAACCAATCACCTGTTAATAGTAAAAATTTAACAAGTATGATTTTTTTTTGCGCACTGCAAAAAGAGTCATGAAAGCAACGTTGGAGCCACAAGAACAATTTACTAGGCCTGGATTAATTGAAACTGAAGACACATATAACCTATGAATGATTTGGGTGCCATCACCCTATCGTCAGCGGTATAGATTACCAAATTCCTCTAAATATTGTATTTTCGTTTAAATCTCAATGTATTTCACCAGTTTTAAATGTTTTATATAACTGATAGTGAAAGGGTATATAGACATTATCCTATTGCTGGTATGTATCCTTATTGTTAAAATAAAATTATACAATAAAAATAGTGTACTGCACGTGTCTTGTTCGTACAATGTATCGGTTTTGATATTCTATATTATCACTCGCTCTTCCCTGAACTGTTAATTGACCAACCTGTTATCATGCTACTTCATGTCATATCATATTCGAACTTTTGTGACGTTCTTCCTGGCAAGTCGAGGTCCAGTTTTGCATTAAGGACGAGACTCACTCAAGCAACAAAGCAGACTATGTTCTCGTAGCGATCCCTGAGGATACTTTCCTGGAAAGAGATTGGCTTTGTGACCAAAGGGACATCCCAACAGCTTATAATGCCCTCAAAACCTACCTCCTGGAGCAGTAATCACAGGCATAGAAAAACCTTTTCAGATCTGTCAACAACAGTTGGGGGACAAAATCGCATCGCTCGCCCTCAAGGAAATGACCAGTATTGATCACTTGCAACCTCTTCTTTTCATGAAGTGACTCTACCTCCTGCTGTTTGTGTAAGGTGCCTATCAAAATCTGTACTCGATATTTTGCCCATGAAGGACATGCTGACCAAAGTTGACGCAATTATGGAAACCCATTTATCCACCTTTAAGACCTCCATCAATGCCACCACTCCTGACAAAGTGGACAACTATTCAACATCGACCAAAGCTGACATGAATGCAGTAGGACTCAGACACCTGTCATGTGACGTGCCAGAGGGGCGACAAAGCTACTTACAACCCACATATTCCCCCCATCACTTTCACTTCAACCAACAACGTTTCCAGTAACTTACTGACGACTATCAGCCACATTCATGCTACTGTGAAGAAATGTGCGAATTGCTGACAGAAGCCAAAAAACATGTAAGTGGACAAAAAACATGTAAGTAGGCCATCGCTTGCTGCAGTAGCCTCCCCTCCCCTCTTTACTTGATGCAAGGACACAGGCATGTGATTTTTGGTAGACCCTGGTGCTTGCTGTTCTCTTCTGCCAAGGCCACTCTCTGGGACAAAACATAGTCTAAGTCTGTCGACGTCCACCTGGTAGCTGTCAATGGATCGGTGATATCCCCAGTAGATATTATAGTAGGTAGTAGGTTAGCCAAGACACCAGCCAATTGTTGTGATACTAATCCTTGAGAGGTATTGGGTCCTTTGATTGGTCAGATTGTACGATATTTGGTTAGACTAATTTTTTCTTTGCCTAAATATTTACTGATTTTTTTGGCATATTCTTTAAATATGGTAGAATAAAAAAAAATATTCACTCATGGGGATAACTACTGCACTATAATTGTTCATTGGGTAAACAGCTTTTTTAGGAAAAGGACACACCCAAGTCATACGATTACTTTTTAATCTTGAGTAGTGCCATAGCCTCTGTACTATTGTCTTTCACTGTCTCAGTTTACCGTTCTCTTGCTTACTTATTATTCTAATTGTTATCTTATTTCTTTTCTTCGCTGGATCATTTTCCAAGCTGGCCCAGGTGAGATTAAAGCATCTTGTTTTTTCCAAATATTGGTATAGCTTAGATAATAATAATAATAATAATAATAATAATAATAATAATAATAATAATAATAATAATAATAATAATAATAATAATAATAATAATGTCTTCCCAGTAAAATATTTTAAGGAACTGCTCTACGGTCCTTGAGATCCTGAAGAGCAATCGTTTAAAATAATTTTGCTTTTTGCAAGGGGTGCTGCATGCACCTGCATGATTTTCTTGATCTATACTTCCTCTATATGGGTCATACTGCTGCTCAAGTTTGAAGGTAAATGCTTTAAGATCGGCTGAATTATTAGCGATCAAGAACCGGGTAATAATAATAATAATAATAATAATAATAATAATAATAATAATAATAATAATAATAATAATAATAATAATAATAAGAAGAAGAAGAAGAAGAAGAAGAAGAAGAAGAAGAAGAAGAAGAAGAAATAGTTTGCCTAGCTTTTTTTAATACTGAAATTTGATAGTCATGCTTCATTTTATCAATGACTTCCTGGCTAATAATATGATACAGTTATTGCTTTTATTTATGTGCTCTCTCTCTCTCTCTCTCTCTCTCTCTCTCTCTCTCTCTCTCTCTCTCTCTCTCTCTCTCGTAAAACTCGGGTGGACGATAAATCTGTTTAAATTAAACCTGTTTGATATAACTGATAGCTTGATATTTGCTTAATATATGTCTTAGATAAAATTATATTTCAATTATTGAAATTATTTTTTTAGCAGCTTGTTCTTGGCAAACTCTAAAGTCAGCTGTGTTTGACGATCATTCTTAAATAAGACTTCAAAAAATAAGATTACTGACAATGCATTCACTGTGAGATTGTTACTCTAATTAGGTAACAAAAAGGCTCCTGGCATTTGTTTTCCAGCTTTTATACTATATGAAAAACATTCCTATCAGGATTGAACTTAAGCTTCTTTAATTACAAATATAGATTTCATGAATACTTTTTATCATCATTATCTCCTCCTACGCCTGTTGACGCAAAGGGCATTGTTTAGATTTCGCTAATCATCTTTATCTTGAGCTATTAATTCTATACTTCTCAATTCATCATCTACTTCGCGCTTCATAGTTCTCAGCCATGTAGGTCTGGGACTTCAATTTCTTCTAGTGCCTTGTGGAGTCCAGCTGAACATTTGGGGAACGAGTCTCTTTCTTGGACAGTGTGAAGAGCATGCCCAAACCATTTCTATATACCCCTCATCATGATCACTTTGACATATGGCACTCGAGTAATCTCTCTTATAGTTTCATTTCTAATCATGTCCTGCCATTTAACTCCCAATATCCTTCTGAGGGCTTTGTTTTTAAATCTATTAGATATATTAGAGATTGTTTCATTGGCATAGCATGACTCATGTCCACAGAGTAATACCGATCTCACTAAACTTATATATAGTCTGATTTTATATGTAATTTCAGGAGATATGATACACCAATTTTATTTAACTTAGCCATTGCCTGATTTTATTTTACAATCTTTCACTAAACTCTAATTGTAAAGACCCTGTATTGGAGATCATAGTTCCTAAATACTAAAATGATTCTACCTTATTATAACTTTCTCCTTCCAATGATATTTCATCTTCCATTGCATACTTTGTTCTCATCATCTCTGTCTTTATTCTATTTATCTTCAGCCCAACCTCGTGTGACATTTCATGCATTCTGTAAAGCAATCATTGCAAATCATGTGGTGTTCTGCTAACAAGGATAGCATCATCAGCATAATATAGGTCTGTTAAATTCCTATCATTAATCCAGTTCAATCCTTCTCCACCATCTCAATTGCTGTACGCATTACAAAATCCATGAGTAGTATAAACAACATAAGTGACAACACATTTCCTTGGAGTACTCCGCTGTTCAATGTAAATTCATTTAATAAGACTCCACCAACATTAACTTTGTACTTTTTTATAGTCCACAGATGCCATCAAAAGTGGATTTTTATATTCTACACACTGTTGTACAACATATCTCAAAAAGGAAATTTGGTCAGTGCAACTTCTACCTTTTTTAAATTCTGCTTGTTCACTCTCTACTTTTCATCAACCTTTCTCTCCAGTCACGTTAGAATAAGCTTATTATATATTTTCATAACAACTGACGGAAGTGTTATGCCTCTGAAATTATTGCAATCAGACAGGTTTTCCCTCTTCATGCCATATTCTACAAAATAATCCTATAAGTAGTCTGGAAGTAATTTTATTTTCATCCAATATCATCTCTGAAGTTATTCAATCGTATCCAGGGGTTTCCATCTCTTTAGTGTTTTGAGGATAGCTTCAACTTCAAACACCCTGAATTCATTCATGGCCACATCAAGATCTTCATCAGCTTCAGGTATATCAATCAAATTATTCCTCTCATATTTCCTATTCATAACCACACTAAAGTGTTCCTCCCAACGTTGCCTTCCTTCATTTTCTGTTGCTATTAGAGATACATAAATCTTTTTTGATAAGTATATGCTTCTTTTTCTTTTCCCCCCTATTCAGGCTTCATTAATAATAATATGAACAATTCTTACACCATAGCCACTTCCTAATTTCCTGATCTGCTTTACTGTCTAAATTATTCCCCCCAGTCATTCCCAGATTTTCTTTTGAACTCACGATCAATACTGAAATACTCAGCAGGCTCAATCTTGTAATTTTCTTCACTTCCTCAAAAACTTTCAACAATCAAGTTCTGTTTTCGTCTCCTTTTTGAAGTATCCCAAGTATCATTTGATATCCATTATTTTCTCCTTGTAACTGTGTCTCCCAAAACTTCACTCCCAACTGACTGATATATGTTCTTAATATCACACCATCCCTCATTGAATACTTTTACTTTTTCTTTAGAAAAAAAAATATTTTTCATGAAAATATTTGAATGCTACTTCCAGGGAAAGTTGGTTTCAGTTAATTCAAGTTATACCTAATTTGCATGTTGACTAGGTTTCCTATCAGTATTAAACTTGATATACTGGTTTATAAAATCTTCTAGCTTTTTTAATTCTGCAAATAATTTTAGCAACAAGAAAAATGAAACTCATTGCGAACCAAGGTGTTGAAATAAATTTAGCATTGTAATATATTCAAGAGTATTTGAATAATTTTCGCTCAAAACATCCTACCTTTTCTTAATTGGAAATCATGTTCCACTGCAACCTAATCACCAAATATTTTTTGTCTCAACAACAAAAGAAGTAAACACAAAAAATTTATCCTTCCGAAGCCAAGCATTTCTATCTAAATTGGTGGTTTGGTTATAAATATTTGGTTACACAATAACCATAAAGACGTAACGGGAATACACATACCCATTGACACACAAGTATATATATATATATATATATATATATATATATATATATATATATATATATATATATATATATATGTGTGTGTGTGTGTGTATACATATATATATATATATATATATATATATATATATATATATATATATATATATATATATATATATATATATTCACATATATATATATATATATACATATATATATATATATATATATATATATATATATATATATATATATATATATATGTATATATATATATATATATATATATATATATATATATACATATATATATATATATATTTATATATATATATATATATATATTCACATATATATATACATATATATATATATATATATATATATATATATATATATATATATATATATATATATATATATATATATATATATATATGTATATATATATATATATATATATATATATATATATATATATATATATATACAGTATATATATACATACATATATATAATATATATGTATGTATATATATAAATATATATATATATATATATATATATATATATATATATATATATATATATATATATATATGTACATATGTGTATATATGCAGAAGAACTACAGGGAAAATGAAAATATGAAATATACGATTAAGTCCTGACTAGTTTCATGATACTTCTTCAGAGGACTGATTTATTGAGAGAGGTTTCTTTACATTTTATAAGGAAAGTAAACATACGAATATACTTATAGAGGCTTACAGAACACTGACACTCCCATACCAGCTACCTGGGCTGAGGTCAGGTGTTTACTGGGCGGAGATCTAACCTCATTAGACACCTGCCGAAAAGGGGTCATTTCTAGTGACAAGTAAATTCTTGATTTTTACTTTCAATACGAGTTTATTTATATGAATAACGGTAGCCTTATCTATCTATCCATATTTATCTATCTATATATATATATATATATATATATATATATATATATATATATATATATATATATATATATATATATATATATATATATATATATATATATATATATTTACCTAAGCAAAACTATATGTATATGTAAAACACATCTATACATAAACATATAAAAAGACATATACATGCGTACACACAGATAGGCAGTCATACACAGACAAGCAAAATATATACATAGGCATATACATATGTGTACACATACTGGTATACATATACAGACACATACATAGACTTATATATAAATGTTTTTTACACATGATTAATATATATATATATATATATATATATATATATATATATATATATATATATATATATATATATATACACATATATATATATATATATATGTATATATATATATATATATATATATATATATATATATATATATATATACATACACATATGTGCATATATATATATATATATATATATATATATATATATATATATATATATATATATATATATATATATATATATATATATACATACATATACATACACACACATGATCTATCACACCCATTTGAAAATATGGTTGAATGCCATGTATAGCCTACCAGTATTTCATGTACTTCATTGTATAAAGTAGTCCTTTTTTCACTATCATACATATACTTTTCTTCATACTGTATTATTGGGCATTTTTGGACTATGAAAAAGCCTTTGATAGTTTGCACCGGCCAATTTTGTGGAGAGCCTGCCTTATTTTGGAATTCCTCTTAAATATTTAAATTTCATTAAGTCTGTTCATGAGAATAGCAATTGCAAATTTATTGTTAATGTAGTCTTATCAAGTGATTTACAGTAAACAACAATGTATTCCAAGGGAATGTTATGTTACCTAGGTTGTTTATCGTCCTCATAGAATTTGTAGTGTGTAAAACAGTCGGAGATGGTGGAGAAGGATTGGCCTGGATTGATGATAGGAATTTAGCAGACCTAGAGTATGTTGATGATGTTGTCCTTGTTAGCAGAGCACCACAGGATTTGCAATGCCCGCTTACCAGAATGCATGAAATATCACATGAGATCGGGCTGAAGATAAATAAAAAAAAAAAAGATGATGAGAACAGAGTGTGCAAGGGAAGATGAAATAACATTGGAAGGAGAAAGGATTAGTGAGGTAAAATCATTTAAGTAATTAGGAGCTATGATCTTTAATACAGGGTATTTAGAATTAGAGTTTAGTGAAAGATTCCCAAAAAAATGAACAGTTCAGACAATGGCTATGTTAAGTACAATTAGGAAATCAAATCGTCGGAAATCACATATAAAAACCAGACTATATAAACATTTTAGTGATATCGGTGTTACTCTATGACAATGAAACAAACACAAATAAATTTAGTGGATCTGAGATCAAAGCCCTCAGAAGAATATTGAGAGTTAAATGGTAGGATAGGATCGGAAATGAGACTATTAGAGAGATTACTCGAGTACCATATGTGGATGAGATCATGACGAGGGGTAGATGGAGATGGTTTAGTCATGATCTTCGCACTCCCTAAGAGATATTAGTTCACCAAACGTTCAGAAGGGCTTCACAAGTCACTAGAAGAGTCCGAAGACTCATGCCTACATGGCTGAGGACTATGAAGCACGAAGTAGATGATGAGTGGAAAAGTATTGAATTAAAAGCTCAAGATATACACGACTGGCGAAATCTAACCGCGGCCCTTTGTCAATAGGGACAGAAGGAGATGATGATGATGGAGATGATGATGATGATCTTTATTCACATACTTCCATCATTCATCGTCGAAAAGGATTAAAATGTTATTTTCAGCTTATGTTAGAAAACAAAGTTGGTCATCGACTACATTGTCTTTTTCAAGTGTTTATTTTTAGGAAGAGTTAACTTTGATATTTTGAGAGATGGCAGTATGATTTTTAGTGGGCAATATGGTGACCTGGGATGCTGATAGAAAAATAAGAAAAAATTACAAACCGACCTAGATTGAGTGTTTGTATCAAGAAAAATTACAACTACAGCTTTCCTGTGAACATAATAAAAGTGTATTTGGCCAATTTAATAGCAAAGATGACAGCCAAATAAGCCGCCAAAAGTCGATGATTTGCTTAGAAGCATTTATGGTGGTCTTTGCTGTATTACTGATATATTATTTACTATGTTTACAAGGCTATTACCATAGATTTAAATATTTGTAAAAGCCTAATAACACATTTTCCCGGAGAATTTACTGTTTATGAAGTAAGACGATACATATGTTTAAAGAATTTACTGTTATTTTTTCTCACTAACTTTATCACTGTAGATCCGTGGTAAGTCACGCTAGCTTCCAGCTTAAACTAGAAGAGAGTACCACACGGAAGGTCTCTGTGCTTGCTGGAATACATCTTGTATCAAAACTTTCAAGTGCATGAAGTTGATGAAGTTGTTGAAGGAGTGATTACTGGTCTCCATCAGGGTATAATGGGGACATCACTGCTGTAAAGCGCAGCATGGGTTTCGATGTCACCTAATTAGGAAATGTATGTTAACGTACTGCAACAAACTAGTATCAACCCAAATTCTGCCTAGTTAACACCAATTCAGTTAGGAAGCCGCACTCTGATGGATAAGATGTGCCATAGCATGAGAGCTGAGCCAAGGATAACGGGATTTTAGTTATCTAGAAGTTTTACGGATTGCATAAGATTTATGTAACCTGATGAACTATCGGACTAGGTGTAGTGCATGGTGCAAGAAACTAGCTGTATACCATACAGGAAAGTGTTTAATATACAAGTTCCGTGTGGTAAAAGGATAAACTATCGGCCTTGAACGTCATACCGACCTTGGAAACTAGTTTTACAAGAAAATCATGGAACACTGACCGGACCAGAAATTTTCTATATTAGAAGATTAGGAAGGAAGATCTGAAGTTATCCCGAGCCAATCTAACTATAAGAGGAATTAATGGATATATGAACTTGGCAACGATTATTACTGTTTCTTTCACTCAATTCCCTGACGATCAAGACTTTAGGAAGGTGATTGGATAGAAGAAACCCTGAGACACGAGAAGGTACTATATCATGAGAATTTCAAGCTGCTACCTAAGAACAGAAAGTTAAGCAGAGATGAAAAGAATCAACATCGGCAGGTAAAAGTAATGAGGGCACTAGAAGTTAGATCTCACGACGTATGGTTTAAGAAGTCAAAACTCAAAAAAGGTTCTTTTACGAGACTAGAGGGGGAGGCTTATAGAAGCAAATAATAAGGCATATGAGTAAACGAATGTGCAAAAGCACTCATTGTTAAGAAACCCCTTGCTGAACCAAGTGCAGGAGATGTCATAGCTCAAGAATTGAAATATCACCCTGCCTGCATGGTGGTAATGTATAGCCAAGAATGAGCCTACCTGAAGGTGCCGGAGGAATGAAGAAACCCAGGAGCTCTGCAAGAAAACATACCCAATTGATTTCTCTGAACTAGTTATTTGCATTAGTAAGATGTGAATTGCCCTTGATAGTAGAGATACACTCATTTTCAAACTTGCTGGCTTAGCCATGCTTTACAAGCAGAGCCTGGAAAAGCTTGGAGCTGAATTGCCTGATGTTCATTCTACTTGGTTCAAGGACCAGTATCTTTTTCACATTCTCAAGTTGAAAGCTCTTAGCAAAGGGCGAGACGTTAAGCTGGATTTTGAAATGATGTAGGCTCAATCATCATACAAGACTCCAAGTACGGTGACGTAATAAGACGAGGCAGGCTCCATCTTAAGTCAAATTTCAGCATAACCTTTCATGTCAAAGGGCTACTATGGGTTGTCTTACCATCACTGCTGCATGTTTATGCATGAGTGAACATTTTGCAGATATCAAGTCCTAAATCCAGCAAGGAACATCATTTTTTTTTTTTACCTTTTTACGTCATACCTCCTCCAGTAAAAAAGCTTTTCAAAATAAAAGGAAGGTGCAAGTTTCCTCAGGCATTCCAAGAACCATAAAACCCCTTTTGCAGTCTACACTGGCCAGTATGCGTTTGCCAAAACGGGCAAGAGACCAGTCATTTAAATACTCAATGAAAATGTGCTCATCATATCATACTACAGGATCCTAGAAATCTAAGTACAGCTATGCAAAACAGTAGGTTCATAGTATATTAAGGATTGAGTAATATATTCCCAAATGTTCAGAAAATATTTGTTCATAACTGCAGCATTGGAGAACAGATAGTTAATCGACCAATGCTTAAACATTGTTCTATGATAAAAGTGTCCATTCACCAACACTCAAGCACTGAAAGTCATGAATGCTAACCTCTAAACTTGAAGTCAGGTTAAGAAATTTCTAGAGCTTCCAGAACCATATGTCAATATTCAACCTGCATACATCACACAAAACTATAATTCTCCTATAGTAACAAGCTAATCATTACCAGCACTGCAGTCAATCGTGCAACTTGTAAAATAGAATATTAATGATTGGAGGAAGTGTTCTTTACTGAGGATATGACTGATAAAGACAGCATCACATGGTCATCCTATCATGCAACGTTGAAGTAGAAACAACCATTTGAAGCAAGGATTTTATCAGTTATTGCCCTGGGGCGAGACCACTCTCCCTTTGTTGCAATGATGAAGCTTACTATGGTTAAGCTTTGTGATAGAGTAACTTTCATAACCCCCTGGGAAGATATCTGTTATTGCTGCTGACCAACTGCTGTATGCTCAGGCCGAAAAAAAAACAATGGAATTGGCCTAAGTATGGAGAGGACAAAATTGTGGTTATGTCTGTTGGACTTCATATACAAATGGCAGCATTGAGAACAACAGAGACATTACTTTTGAACAGTGGCTAGACAAGTGCTTTTGAGGAAGTAGAGTCTTACCTCTCTGCCTTCAGTGTCACCTAAACAAAACAAGCACACCAGATCACTGAATGCAGCGTTATAAGCTTATGAAAAAGGCATACAATAATTACTGCTCTCAAGAGTCTTGCATACCAGATATAACCTTTGAGTATTGTTGTGAGCAACGAAGTAAAAAGAGCCTGTAGTTTCATTTCTGTAATCTGGTGCTCGATATGGGAATCACCACATTCACCCTGATCTGCTCCATCAAAAGATATGATTTCAACCTCTAGTGTGAGGCACTTTCAGAACTAGTGACTTACTTTTCTGCGAATAACAATGTCAATTTTGTGTAATGTATCCCCATTCCCCTAAGATACATGATGTTACTTGATCAATAAAATTAAGACATAGCTAGGGAGTCTCACAAAGGGAACTCTGTCATTCACATTTCTAGATGTGAATTCTCTGTCTTAGCAATCGATCAGGCATGCGATAGATGGTCTCTGGACTTGAAGTTAGTAGTCTAATAGCTAAATACGAGGCCATGGCTGGTATGAAAAATGCCACCTACAGCAGAAGACCCCAAGAGTAGACACTAAGTGCCCAGAAATCTTCCTTTGAGAGGTGAAATCCAAGAAAATTCATTCAAATTACTGGTGCTAGGCAAAGAACATTGCAGACACGGCCCTAGGCAAAACGAAAGCTACACATCACTTGTCTGGCCAACGAGCAGTTCATATCATCCCTTGAAGAGCTAAACAATGAAAATTATAGTCCTTTCCATCATCCAATAAAGGAAATCCTCATTTCTGTATACATACAAGAGCAGGTTAGATCGTTTCTAAAGAAGAAGTTCTTAAAAATGACTATTAGTTATTTTCAGGACTATAAATCTCATGCCATAACAAACAGTGTGACTTGCAAGAATTAGTCAACCAGAAGAATCAGTGGGAGTGCAAACATCATGTGTCCCAAAAGTCAAAGCTGTAACATAGAACTTCAATTATTTTCCATTATAATCAACTGAATGACTTTGCATGCTCGATTCGACTGTGAGTTACATAATTTTTACCTTAAGTACAGTATGAATGTTTGTTAGGAGGGTGAATTCACAGCAGTCCTTCCACTATAAAACTTGCTCATTGGCATATCTATATTTGTACCTGTGTACACAATAATAGCCAACATTATATTAGTTTGTCGATCTCATATAACGTATATATTTATATCATAACGAATAATTTTAGTTTACAAATATTGTAAGCATATCAGATACCATTTGAAAAACGTAAAAAAAATTATCCATAACTATCTTTAAGGAATGACTCAAAACTATCACTGAAACGATAACATATCATCGTCATAATGATTTAAGAATTCCACAGCCGATCCTCCTCATGTTAACTTTCATCAACATTAATAAAATGTAAAAATATATACATATTCAAATACCAATCACAGCACATGTATTTTAGAAATGATGATGTATTGAGATGAATATCTTTTGAACAATAATCACAAACAAAAGGTTTATTTACATGAAGCATTAGTACAGCCTAGGTCACAAACACCACCATTTCTGCGGAATCAACAGACTTCCATCTATTCATCCACCTCTTCCATTACGGTCAATACCTCCTCATCCAAAGCATTGAACAAAAGCTACTCATAAATTTTTAATGTCCTCTCCACATGTGGTGTTTTAATTTCCACTGACTACGAATTGTTTGCATGCGCTGGATATAAGAGCTACATGTAATAAATACAATTTAGGATTTTCTTCCGTTTTATTTATACGGAATCCTTTTATTGTGAATCAGTTATTTCAATATTCGGCCAAGTGGTACAACACTGTTCATACAAGTTTTCTGGACCAGGGTTCAATTTCCGGCCGGTTAGAAGCTATTGGGTTTGTGTGATTTCACAAGGGCTCCGATCACGAGGTCGTTAAGAGAATCCAGACATTAATGTATCAAATATATATTGCTTATTTGATATATATATATATATATATATATATATATATATATATATATATATATATATATATATATATATATATATATATATATATATATATATATATATATATATATATATATAAGCCCGGGGGTTCTAACAGATAACAGGGAAAGTAGACCAGTGAGGAAAGGAAACTAAGGTAAAATAAAAATCTAAGAACAGTAGCAACATTAAAATAAATATCTTCTATACATAACTATAAAAACTTCAACAAAACAAGAGGAGGAAGAAGACAAAAGAGTGTTCCCGGGTTTACCCATGAGCAATGGAAGTCTAACCCAAGACAGTGGAGAACCCTGGTACAGTGGCTATGGCACTACCCCAGTCAAGAAAACAGTGGTCCGATTTCAGAGTGTCTATCTAGAATAGCTGCTGACCATACCTGAAGAGTGTCTTTACCCTTACCAAGAGGAAAGTGGCCACTGAACAATTACAGTGCAGTAAACCCTGGAGTGAAGAATTGTTTTGTAATCTCAGTGTTTTCAGGTGTATAAGGACAGAGGAAAATTTGTAAAGAATAGGCCAGTGTACTCAATGTGTGTGTGTGTGTGTGTGTGTGTGTGTGTGTGTGTGTGTGTGTATAGGCAAAGGGGAAATGAACTGTAACCAGAGAGAAAGATCCAATATTTTACTGTCTGGCCAGTCAAATTATCCCATAAGTCTCTAGCGGTATTATTTCATTTGAATGTATATATATGTATATATATATATATATATATATATATATATATATATATATATATATATATATATATATATATATATATAGATAGATAGATATACATATAGATATATATATACATGTATATATATATATATATATATATATATATATATATATATATATATATATATATATATATATATATACACATATATGTAAACATATATATATATATATATATATATATATATATATATATATATATATATATATATGTATATATATATATATATATATATATATATATATATATATATATATACAGTATATGAATATATATACATACATACATACATATATATATATATATATATATATATATAGCCTATATATATATATATATATATATATATATATATATATATATATATAATCGATATCATTACTGGGTACTAGTCCACTGCAGAGTAAAAGCAGGAGACATGTACTTCTACTGGCGTCTGTTCAAGGTCTTTCTAAGCCAGATTTTACCCACATATTTCATTTGTACTCAATCAATCGTCTTCTCTTTCTTCCCCTAGTTCTTTCTCATTCACTAGGGACCTATTCTGTTATTCTTGAAGCTCTAAGTTTCTAATGCATAAGATGTTAGTTGTAAGGCAATATAATCGGATACTTTTCTTTATGGAGACAGTGGCATTTTATATCTCATAATCGCTTTTTGTTTTCCAAAAGCACTCCATCCGATACTTATCCTTCTTCTAATTTCGTTCTTATGTTCTGGGGAAATATCTACTGTTAGTTCCAAGTACGATTAGTCATGATAAATCTCTGGAGGTTCGCCCGTAACAGAAATTTGTTGTCTATTTTTTTTAACAATATCTTAGTTTTAATCATAATAATTATATTCCCATATTGCCACTATTTTCAATTCAAATATTTTATCATCTTTTGCAATTCCTCCATAAATTCACAAACACAGACATGTATATATATATATATATATATATATATATATATATATATATATATATATATATATATATATATATGCTATTTGTTTACAAGTGCACGCTCTCCATTTACTCCAAAATTGTGCATTCCTGCAGCTCTCCCCTTTTTTTACAGTAATTAGGATGATCTTTAAATGCTGGGAAAGCAAAGAAATTAGCAAGATATGTTGCGGGAGGGAGAAGGTGTAGGGGTTGGTGGAGGAGGTACTAAGCGACCAGGAACCGCCATCGGCAACATACTCAATCAAAGAGAAGTTCAGGACGTCCGCGGACATTTGGTATACATTCAAATTATATACTAAATTAAAAATGAGTCAATTACTGGAAATGTCACTATTTGTGAATTATATATTTTATTTGGTAATACTTGACAATACGAACTTCTTTTGACTATATTGACGACGTCGGTTCCCGGTAGCTTAGTACCTCCTCTACCAACTCCTACCCCACCCCCTCCCACAACATATCTTGCTATTTTTTTGTTTTCCCAGCATTTAAAGAAACTCCCAATTACTGTACCAAAAGAGGAGAGCTGCAGGAATGCATAATTTGGGGCTAAATGGAGAGTTTGCTCTTGTAAATAAATATCCTATATATATATATATATATATATATATATATATATATATATATATATATATATATATATATATATATATATATATATATATATATATATATATATATATATATACATATATATATATATATATATATGTGTGTGTGTGTGTGTGTGTGTGTGTGTGTGTGTGTGTCTGTGTAAAAATCACAGGAAGACGTGATGCCTAGATGCAGAAGAACCACAGGGAAAATGAAAATACGAAATATACGATTAAGTCATGACTAGTTTCGTGATACTTCTTCAGAGGACTGATTTATTGAGAGAGTGTTTTTTACATTTTATAAGGAAAGTAAACGTACGAACATACATATAGAGAATTAGAGAACAATGACACTCCTTTACCAGCTACCTGGGCTGAGGTCAGGTGTTAACTGGGCGGAGATCCAACCTCATTAGACACCTGCCAAAAAGGGTCATTTCTGGTGGCGGGTAAATTCTTGTTTTTGACTTTCAGTACAGTTTATTTATATGAAAACACGTTAGCCTTATATATATATATTTATATATATATATATATATATATATATATATATATATATATATATATATACACTCATATGTATATTATATATATACATATATATATATATATATATATATATATATATATATATATATATATATGCATGTGTGTGTGCGTGTACACGTGTGTGTGCGTGTTCACGTGTGTGTGTGTATTTATATATATGTATATAAATAAATATATATATATTTATATATATATATATATATATATATATATATATATATATATATATATATATATGTGTGTGTGTGTGTATGTGTGTGTGTGTGTATGTGTGTGTATGTGTGTGTTGCTCTTTTCTCTGTCTGTTATTGTTAATACCATCAATATTCATCCCATAGCTCTCAGAGTTGTAACTAGCTAAATTTTTAAGGTATTAGTAAGGTTTCAAGGTTCCCATGCATGATTCAATACTGGAAGGACCATTTGAAAAATAGTTTACTTTTCAGAGAAAGTGGCAGTTTACTGTTTAGAAACTAAAATTATTTACCAAAAGCTCTTCATTCAATGCTGACAACTCTTTTAATGTTGGTCTCATGTCCTGGGGAAACACTGACTGTCTATCATATGTACATATATTCATCAACAATCTCTATATATTCGTCCAAAAACCGTTATTTGTTGTCTCTGCATTTCTATTGAACATTATCTTAATTTTACTTGATTTCAACAATTCAAAAAAAAAAAAACTATTTTTTTTTATGTTTTAGGGATATTAATATATGTGCAAAATATTATAATATATCATTTAGCATTGACATGAATGGTCTAACATGAAATGTAAAACCACTCCTGTGGTTGCTTAGGAATTCTTGCAGTCATTATTCTGGTTCTGTATTTTCTTCTAGAAAAAAAATCAGGATATGTAACACGACCAATAAATATTCATTTAGTTACATGATAAAAACCATAAGCTTTTACTAGCTTATTAAACCTGAAAACCATGGTTAAGAAACGCAAGAAACCTTTTTTTTTCTTTATATCATGAGCGTAACACAATTTTCCATATTTGGATATAATAATAATAATAGTAATAATAATAATAATAATAATAATAATAATAATAATGATAATAATAGTAATAATAATAATAATAATAGTAATATGCTTAAAAAGATGGAATTCCTTAAGAATTATGTATTTTTTAGTACTCTATTCCCATACCAAATAAATATCTTGTAATCAAAATAAAGATAGATAAATAGATAACTATTGGACCACAAAAAAAAAATTATCAGATTTTCTTATTTTGATAAAATTTCATGGAATATTAAAACTTCAAAGACTAATTCGGAAGAGAAGGGTATCGTCAAATAGATAACATTTTTTTACCAATTCTCGGAAGATCAAAGATATTCCTAACCCTTGTGACAGATTGCCGGATGAAATAAGTTCTTGTCCGTCCTGAAAATTCTCCTGGGATGAGTTTTGCCTTTGATTCTACCTGCAAGACATGCTCCAGAGAGCAGGACAACTTTTTGCCCTTTCAATTCGTAAGGAGCGTGCGATCTAAAGGAGTTCCTAGACTTTGGAACTATGAGGACATTGAAATTGATAAATATCTGAATAAAAATCCAATCGCTAAATGTTGACTATATCTCTAGAAACTTCCTTTTTTTGGGAGTGACAGCGTAAACAAAATTTCTTATTTAATTTTTTTTTTCAATGTTTTATTAAATTGTGTTCTATCTTTGACATATGATCATCCCTTGCATGTCATGTGTTTGTCAAAACCGCATAACAAGTATCATATTTTATATTTTCTTTAAGTCTTGGTCATATGTAATATAGACTTTGTAAATTTTTTCAATATCCATAAGATGATCGTAAGTAATAATAATAATAATAATAATAATAATAATAATAATAATAATAATAATAATAATAATAATAATAATAATAATAATATGCTTTATAAGTTGGAACTCGTAAGGAATTATTCATTTTGCAGTATCTATTTCCCATATAAAATAAATATCTTTTAACAAAAATTACAATGGATAAACACATAACTATTGGAGCACAAGGAAAACAGTCTAACAATAATATTTCAAGAAAAATTAAAACTTAAAAGACTATCTCGGAATAAAACATATAGACAAATATATTATATTTTTTTACCAATTCTAAGGGGAACAAAAATTTTCTCAAACTATGTGACACATTGCCGGACGAAATAAGCTCTTGCCTGTCTTGAAAATTCTCCTGGGATGAGTTTGGCCTTCGACTTCTGCCCGCAAGACATGCTCCAGAGAGCAGGACACCTTTTTGCCTATTCATATCGAACTGGAGCGTGCAATCTAGCTCCAAGGAACATACAGCATTCTGCAGGGAAATGCACTCGGCCAATTTTAAAGTTCCCAAACGAGTTCATAGACTTTGGAACTATGAGGACATTTGAATTGATAAACAAATCAGAATAAAAAGCCAATCGCTATATAATGACTCCACCCTCTTTCGGGGGATGAGGTAAAACAGTTCCTTATTTATTCATTTATATTTTTTTCAATGTTTATTTTTAATGTGACTTTTTCATTGATTTATAATCAGCCATTGTATGTCATGTGTTTCCTAAAACCGCATAACAAGAATCATATTTAATATTTTCCTTAATTCCTGATCATGTGTGATATTAACCTCATAAGAGTCTTTTCCATATCCTAAATATAATCGTGAAATTTAGATTCCCGACTAGTGCTTCTGATTCTGTAATAATAATAATAATAATAATAATAATAATAATGATAGTAGTAGTAGTAGTAGTAGTAGTAGTAGTAGTAGTAGTAGTAGTAGTAGTAGGATTAAAGCGACCCTTAGAAAATTACTATGTAGCCTATTTCCTTTCCCTTCTTATATTTCTTGTTGTACAGTCAATATAATCATATAGGGACTTCAATATCGTAATCGCCTACAGATTTGAGACATCTGCCCTTATTAACACATGCATGATTTCATATTTCTTCACCATAAAGCTGTCCTCGGTTAATAAATGACGTTATGTAAGCATGCCTTCTTCTAGCTTACTATTTGAGGAAAATAGCTGGCACCAAATTTAAAATTAGTCAACCGATAAATTCTTTGATTACTGGTCATAATATTCAAAGTTATAGAAAGTGGCCGAAACAACTAGAACTCATCTACGGATATTTAAAACCCTACTTATTATCGATCACTGATAAGATTTGTGCAAAGGACTAGTAACTCGCATAGGGGAAAGATTTAGATGAACTGAATCATGTGTAACTTTATTGAAAAAGAAACAGTACCTAATATCTGTCCGGTTAGGTTTAGACCTACAGCTAAGCAGTATTTTGGGGCTGAAAGGGCTCAGATGTCACCCATTTGATAATGCTGATGGAAGTTTTTAGGGATATTTTTCGCCAGGATAGACATTCTCAAATCTGGCAGTAATGTTTACTATTGGACCCTGAGAAATTCTAATGCTATAAAATTTATTGAAAATTATAGGTAAGCGAAAATACAATTCTAATAACTATTCTTCCTTCTTTCTTCCTCACTATGGGGCGCGATGCTGCTATCCTATCTTCTTCTGCTGGCGACTGGTCTCTCTCTTCTTTTCGATGGAGTTTATAGCAGTGATCAGATAATCGCGCGCCCTCATCAAAGATGCCTTCTACAACATGGTTGGGATGATGACAAATTCAGAGTTGTGTGACTGTTATTTTGGTATGTATAAGTCCATGACTGGGAACAGGACTGTAGTATGCGAAGACCTATCCTCAGCGGTGGGCTAACACTCTTAGTTGGCTGCTAGTTGACTACTGTGGTAGGACTCGAATAGCACTTACACCCAATCTTCCCTTTTTTGAGTTTTTGTGTTGGGGCGTATCCAAACATGGCACCTTACGTTGAGTATGTGATTGGACTTCGGACGACACACTTTGTCATAAAGAAACTCAGTGTTTATCATGCCTTCGTGGGTCACTTGCTTTTAACAATCTGGTTTTTTTTTCCAATGTTGAGGTGCTTATAATTTAAACGCCGACTCACATTCGTTCCTGTTTGCCTTGTCTGGCTGTTATTGATCAAATCCCTTGGTTTACGGAACGGAAATATCAACATACCAAACCATCTCGGTTTGACTCTACTTAAGTGTGTGTGTCCCTCTAAATATACATGTTAACGAAATTAATATAATTCAGCAATGTCTCTCACTTTCATAATGAATGAAATCAACATAGTATTCTTGATATATATACAGTAGAACCTCGGTTTACGAACGACTCCGCTTACAAATTTTTCGGTTTACCAATTGACTTTCTCTGAAAAATTCGTCTCGGTTAACGAATATTGTATCGGTTAACAAATTTAAATTTCCCTCCCAAGCGCCGTTTTTTGTGGAAAAGTGTTAACGCCGCGCTTCCCGATCGCATTTTTCATGGAAATAACTCAACGACAGCATCTCACAATGGAGTCACGTGACTCCTCCCACGCATACCTACCACCCCCTAAACCCCTTTATTACCCTCTTCACTCGTTCATTATCTCAGAATCCGCCGTCTCGATAGCATACATACTTAGTGAATTCGTGGACGATTTCTTTGTGATTTTTACACGTGGTTTGTGATTTGTTTTATTTTCACTCATTTGTGATTACAATACTGTACTGTGTATTATTGTGATAGACAATGGCTCCTAAGATGTCGAAGAAGGAAAGCAGTAAGAAGAAGCTGATGATAACGATCGAGATGAAGAAGGAGACCATCGAGAAGCATGACCAAGGCATGCGTGTGAAAGACATTGCTAGTTTTTTCAATCGCTCGCAGTCGACGATATGCACAATATTAAAGAAAAAAGAAGAAATAAAGGCCGCTAAAGTAGCTAAAGGTGTATCGTCGTTGTCAAAACAACGGCCACCTATTCTTGATGACGTAGAAAATTTATTAATGGTGTGGTTAAATGAGAAGCAGCTCGCAGGAGATTCAGTAAATGAGAACATGATTTGCGAGAAGGCAAGAACCATTTACGAGGACTTGGTGAGAAGTGAGCCAGGCACATCAGCAGAAAAACAAAGTTTTAAGGCAAGCCATGGTTGGTTTGAAAAATTCAAGAAGAGAACGGGTATCCATAGTGTTGTTCGGCATGGCGAGGGGGCCAGCGCCGATACGAAGGCAGCAGAGTCTTTTGTGAAAGAGTTCAAAAGGCTCGTGGACTCCGAGGACTACGTTTCCCAACAGGTGTTTAATTGCGATGAGAAGAAAATGCCCAGGAGGACCTATATCACGGCAGAAGAAAAGGCCCTTCCTGGCCATAAGCCCATGAAAGACCGTCTAACCCTGCTGTTCTGTTCCAACGCCAGTGGGGATTGCAAAATTAAACCTCTCCTGGTGTATCACTCGGAGAATCCACGAGCCTTCAAGAAGAACAATGTGCAGAAGAAAAAGTTGCACGTCATGTGGCGTTCTAATATGAAGGCTTGGGTGACAAGGATCTTCTTCGTTGAGTGGATGAACGAGGTTTTTGGTCCCGAAGTCAAGAGATACCTCCTGGAGAAGGACCTCCCACTCAAAGCTTTGCTGTTAATGGACAATGCTCCTGCCCACCCTCCAGCCATTGAAGAGGACATAGCGGAGGAATACAAGTTCATTAAGGTGAAGTTCCTACCCCCCAACACCACTCTAATACTCCAGCCCATAGATCAGCAAGTGATCTCAAATTTTAAAAAACTTTATACCAAAGCTATGTTCCAGCGCTGCTTTGAAGTAACAGAGGGCACCAACCTTACCCTCAGAGAGTTTTGGAAGGATCACTACTCCATCTACAACTGCCTGACTTTAATTGATAAAGCCTGGCAAGGAGTCACCAGGAGAACCCTCAATTCCGCCTGGAAGAAACTGTGGCCCGACGCCGTTGCAGAACGGGATTTCGAGGGGTTCGAACCCAACCAGGAGGAAGCAGTTGACGAGGATATTGCGTCCTTGGGCAAGGCAATGGGATTGGAGGCGGACACGGATGACATCGACGACCTCCTACAGGAACATAAGGCGCAGCTGACCACCGAGGAGCTGAAGGACCTGCACGAGCAGCAGCAAAGAGAGGTAATAGAGGAAATCTCATCTGAGGAGGAGGGAGGCACTGCAAAATCACTGTCTTCGAGTGAGATAAAAGATTTTTTGAAGAAGTGGGAAGACGTGAAAAGTTTTCTTGAGGAAAATGTCCCGAATAAGGCTGAAACAGACCGTGCAATAAATTTATTAGTCGATAATGGGGTGGGTCACTTCTATAAAATTCTAAAGAACAGACAAAAGCAGGTGTCTATTGGAAAATATCTTGTGAAGGGGGGAGAAAAGAACTGTGAAAGACGGCGACCAAGAGTCTCGCAAACGCAAAACCAGTGATAGTGAACGCCATTCTCGCGAGAGAACTCCAGTCAACGTTCCTGAAGTTCTCATGGAGGGAGATTCTCCCTCCAAGCAGTAACCCCCTCCTCCTCCTCCTTCCCCTCCTCTCGTCTCCATCAAGCCAGCAGCGACACTCCTCTAAGGTAAAGTTCAGGTTTACTGTGCATGCATATCCATATTTTCATCATTAAATGACTGCAATATTTTAATAATTTTGTGTAGAGTACAGTAGAGTACTGTATGTGTAAGGAAAAATTTGTGAAAATTGGTTTTTGTAGATGGGTTGAACTAATTATTTCGATTTTATAACATTCTTATGGGGAAATTCGTTTCGCGATACAAATTTTTCTGTTTACGAGTTCGCATTAGGAACGAATTAAATTCGTAAACCGAGGTTCTACTGTGTGTGTATATATATATATATATATATATATATATATATATATATATATATATATATATATATATATATATATATATATATATATATATATATATATGTGTCGCTATGCTCAGTTCTCCCCCTCCCTCGAGGTAGGGGGAGAAAGAGTAGCTATACCCGAGTGAGAAGGGTGTGAATGTGCTTGTGTATGAATAATTATCTAAATAATTAAATATTTCTTTTCTGTGTGTGTTTAGGATGCACTAGTATATATAATGTATTAATAATAAATCATATATATTAGTTAATGCATCATTGTAATATATTTCAATATTCCTTTCTTTGGCATTCAAGATTTATTTTCATAATAATAATATGATTTTTACAACAACGATATCTGGATATACATCGTACTTTGTTGGTTAATTCCTTCCCGATGCTAAGAGGATTTGAAATATTACTTCCATTAGTCAAATACTTCTTTTCGAACGATATTGATATTTCTTTTTTTTCACCCCATTTGTATGTCAAATTTATTTGAAAAAGCTACGTCTCTAATTGCTGTTGAAAAATCATATTTTTAGATCTAGCATCAATTTCAGGTTACATTAGCTCTGGTCACAAAATGGAAAACTACAAAAAATTAAGCAATGATTAAAGTATATGAGTAATTGAACGATACAGACAGTACATAATATTATGTGATATATATACACACACACACACACACACACACACACACACTCACACACACACACACACACACACACACATATATATATATATATATATATATATATATATATATATATATATATATATATATATATATATATATATGGTGTGCACCAGGGTTAAAAAAACATCAGTAAAAAGGCCATAACTTCTTTAG
>NC_090741.1:28152972-28155472 GCF_036898095.1 Palaemon carinicauda | reverse complement strand
CAGTGTAATCCTTTTCCACCTTCTCCGATTGTTCTATGAATTACAAAATCCATGAAGAGGATAAAAAACATAGGTGACAACACATTCCCTTGGAGTACTTGGCTATTTACTGGATATTCCATTAACATTAACTTTGCACTTGCTCTGGTCATTAACATACCTAATCAAATTCACATATTCAAGAGGAATTCCATAATAGCGCAGAACTCTCAACAAAATAGGCTGGTGCACACTATCATAGGTTTTTTTTTTTTTTTTTTTGTAGTCCACAAATGCCATCAAAAGTGGATTTCTATATTCTACACATTTATCGTCCTTGTTCATCTCAGCTTTTCATCAATCTCTCATTCCAGTCTTTTTAGAATAAACATAATGAATATTTTCATAATAACTGACGTAAGCATGATGCCTTAGTGATATGTTTTGATTAGACTGGTCTCCTTTTTTTCCCATTTTCACTAATACTCCTAGCTCCCATTTATCAGGTTTTTTCTTTCATTGTCATATTCTACATGATAATTTTTAAGTATTTTGGAGGTAACTTCATTTTCAGCCAGTATTATCTCAAAGATTATTCCATCGTATCCATGAGGTTCACATCTCTTCAGTTTTTTTTATGATAGCTTTGGCTTCAAACGCATTGAATTCATTCATGGGCACATCAAGGCCTTCCTCAGCTTTATGTATATCCATCAGATTACTCCTTACATATCTCCTATCCATAACCTCATTTAAGTGTTCCATCTAACGTTGCCTTTTTTCATCTTCTGTTGTAATAACAGATGCCTCTCTCTTTTCGATGGGTATATGCTTCTTTTTCTTTGCCCGAGTACAGGTTTCATTAACAATCTGTGAGCGATTCTTACAACATTGATACTCCCTGAATTCATAGCTTTGTCATAATCAGCAAGTAAAAGATATAAATTTTTACTCCTGATTTTTAGGGCTGTGGACATCAAAAACAGATTAGTAAACGCCAGGAATACTTCAAAAGTGTGATATATTAGCAGGTTAGCCATCTTTTATGCTAGTGTGCTGTGCTGCCAAAATATGATGAAATATTAGGCTACGATTTTTTTTTCTTAGAAAAAATAACCTTATACAGACAATTTGCTGCCAACAGTTCGCCACCATCAATTCGCCACCAGCCATTAGCAGCTGAAGACATTTGACCCTTAATTTTTTGCCGCCATGTACAGTTCAGCACAGGTGAACTCATATTACTAATAGATACTATTACTAATAGCTCAATAGTTGAAAATTTCTAAACTACTATCTGCCACCAGAAATCTTAGGACTAATAGACCATTCTTTGAAAATTAAAAATTCAAGTCAAATTATTTGCTAACAGAACTAGAAACTATGCTAACTTGGTTTGAAGGTAATTACGTGGGTGTTTATAACAGACGAGGTAACAGAAAGAACCCTTCACTCCTTTATGATTTTTGGAATGTTTATGAAACAACACTGAAGATCAATGAAAGAACGAATAGCAAAACCTAAGCGTGTCATAAAAAACCTTCTTACGAACTAGGATGCCATAATCCAACATTGGAAGTTAATGGAACATTAAACAAAGTACAAACAAGATAGGGATTTGTATATGGAGTGTTTTATAGCAGGACATGAGCCTGCTACTAAGTTAAAAAAAGAAAAGTACGAAAGATTTTTTATTGAATAGTTATATGGTATAGAGCATCCTTTTCAAATGTAATAAAATTATTAGGATTTCAATAATTACGATCTGCATGACTTTTATCATTTCAGACAAAATAGATACAACTCTTTAAGGAGATGAAAACAATAATCATGAGCAAATATAATATTTGCTCGTGATTATTGCTTTCATCTTTCAATGTAAATCATTAATTGGTGGTGAATTGTCATTTGTGGTGAATTGTTACCGGCTAAATGCTAGCGACAAATTGTCGTTGGCAAATTGTGGGTGACATTTAATAATGAACTGATTTTGTTCCAAACTGTACTTAGGGTGAATAGCGGAGTCAACCTGCACCTCTATAAATTAATTTATAATAAATAATTTCTCTGAACTGACAATGGGTCTGACTGTACAGGTGCTTTTGCACTAGGGATTTTTATCGATAATTATTCTAAGGTTATACTTATTCTATCTTGACAATTGGCGTAAAAGAAGAATTTAGTCCACGTAGTGTGATGTGGGAAGGGAACACATGTTTAGTGGGATGGTACTGTGATCATAGCTGGAGTTCTATAAGGGTTTGAGGAGTTCCCTTTGTCATGGAATAAGATAAAATGCGTCACTACCAGCTGTGATAAACAATTTGTCAATGGTGAGTCTCTGTTACTTGGCAGACTGGTTTTCAGATATTCATGATATCGAAGCGCTACAAAGCGAGGCATTTGAATAGGTGTCAAGTGGATATTTGAGTAAACTAACTACAACTTACCCCACGGGCTGCAGACCGGCATGATGTGCCATCAAATAAAAGCCTGAAGCATGATGGAAGAGTATGCTGAA
>NC_090741.1:28132972-28142972 GCF_036898095.1 Palaemon carinicauda | reverse complement strand
CATGTTTGGGTTAAGAGATGTTTCCGCATTGACGAAGTTATTCATCATGAACTAACTTCCCTTACTTTGGACTCTGAGCTTCCTTCGGCATGAAACTTTAAACTTCGAGGGCATTCGACTCGTCTCATAGCTTGCATGGATAAAGGTGAGAACCAAGCATTGTTAGGGGTTTCGTAATGTTTTATGGTAATTATTATCCGTTGCCTTAAGCCTTCAAAGCACCAATATTAAAATAAATTCCTTCCTCTCTGATAGATATATATATTGTGTACTATTAAACTAATTTTGATACTTGTACAATACTTTCGCTTAGGTATAATTGGTGAAGCTATGTCGTCCTGAGTTATCGTCCTGCGTTCATCTTTCTTATTTATATTATTGGTAAGACTTTATATTAGATTTAATTCGAAGGGTGAATGTTATAGTGAATACATTATACAAAATTATATTGCTTATATTTATAACTTCAGGACAGTGTTTGATGTCGGAATGTATTTCATTTTCCAGGATATCATTTATCCATATGTTTAATTGAAGTGGCTTAGTCCGAGGATAAATTCCCTGTTTCTTACATTGGCGAGCACTTCCAACATTATCGATAATGGCTTATTAGGTTTATATAGCACATATATGCAATTTACGATTTATTCATATACTTTGTTCAAATTGAATTTATATAATTTCCTTTCTTTTATTATATTTTGATATATTCCTTTTTGTTGTTTATACAGGTGAGGTTGGAAAAGCTGAAAGTAGTTTGGAAATTACCCCTAGATATAACCACCTTCAAGCAATCGGAATAGACCATTTATAGCATTTTTATTTTTCTGAAATGTTTATAATAAATTTGGTGAATTGTTTTGAAGAGTTTTCCTAACTACCATTGTAGAATGTTCAAATTTCAGCTTATGACGCCCAACGTGGGGCTTTGATGGAGACTGCCGAATTTGCCGGAGTAAATTTCTTGTGTTTAAGGGTTGCTCAGAGTCCAATAATCAATTTTCTTTTCTAGCTCGTTATATTTGTTAAATATGAATAAGTTACAGATATTTGTAGGTCAGCGGAAGACTATTAGGAAAAAGGTCACTGAATGTTTTAATAATGTTAATAATTATGATTCCTTTAATCCTTCTGAGCGTTTGTCTGAGAGAGCTATTCTCTTACATTATAAGGAAAAGTTGTCTGATCTCGATAGTAAGATTCTAGCTGAGAAATTTTTTGATAGAGAAACTGTAGTTGAGGCTGATTTGGAAACGGAATTAAATTCATGTCAAGATTATTTGGATAAAATTGAAAGGTTATTGCCCTTGCTTGATGTTTCTGCAAATCCTTGTTCTAATGTAACTGATACTGCTAGAAGCTTGCTTAAGCAGCCCACAGCTCCTCTTCCAAAATTTAGTAGTAGAGAAGGGGAAGATTTTTTAAGGTTCATAACCGAGTTTGAAAACACAACCAGTGCATTTAGTTATCCAGATAGGGATTTGTTGCTTTTACTAAAACAGCAAATAGATGGTAGGGCTAAGTATTTGTTGTATAGCTTAGAAGCTGACAAGCAATCTTATAAAGATGCCAAGGAGTTGTTGGTTTCAGCTTTTGCTTCTAAAGAAGCTAGAATAAATTCTACCATCCAGAAATTGTTGAATCTTAAGCTTGGAGAGAAGGATGATCCTTTCATATATATCTCAAATCTGAGAACTATTTGTGAGGCTGTTAGGACGTTAAAAATTGATGCTAATGAGTTTACAAGGTTTTTTGCTTGGCGTGGTATTAATGATAATTTCAAGAGTCACTTGGTTCAAATCACCACGAAAACTCACCCCTCTTTGGATGATACTCTCGATAATTTTTTTTAATGCTAGCGAGAGGTACGAAAGTACTAAAGGTAAAACTCTTCAAGAGATTAAGTTTCGAAATAAGTTCAGAAATACTCCTGTTAAAGACAGTACTGATAGTTTGGCCGTTAAAACTAAAGTAATGGAAAGTAAATTTTCTGTACCAAACTGTCTCCTTTGTAGTAGAAGTGATAGTAAGGAAACTAATCATTATGTTAATAAATGTCAGAAATTCTCTACTCCTGCAGAAAAAGTTCACATAATTGAGTCTTTCAGAGGTTGTGTAAAATGTGGAATGTTAAACCATATGTCTAGCGAGTGTAGGTTTAGGTTTAAAAAGCGTTGCATAAATTGTAATGGTTATCACATGAGTTACCTTTGTGTGTCAGAATCTGCAAGGGATGGATCATCTCGGACTAATAAACTTAATTCTAATGCCAAACAGGAGGCTAGCAGTGGAGTTGCTGTAACACACCAGTACTCGACGAATTCCATATTGCCCACATTTACTTTTTCTCTTGAGGGCAATGATAGTGTCTATAGGGGTTTGAAGGACAGCGGTTCTCAGAGTACATTTGTGTCTGCTAGATTAGCAAATTCACACAAGTTTAAAATTGTTCACTCAAACATTGAGCTCACTGTCAAGGGTTTTAATGAGAGTAAAAGGTACTGTACTAAAGTTATTAAGATTCCTCTTAGGATTGGAGATTCAGTGGAGCATATTTTGGCAATTGTGGTTCCGGAGATAAGCGTTAATTTAGAGTTGCCATTTCTTGGTGAACTTGTCGAAGCTGTGCACAGTAAAGGGTTAGTTCTTGCTGATAAATTGTTGAATAGTAATTTGAGGAAAATTGATAATATGCATCTTTTGCTGGGCACAGATTCTTTCAGTTGCTTAACGGGAAAAGAGATACTGATTGGTAATGTGAGTCCTTCTGTGTACATTGAATCTAAGGTAGGAATAATGCTCACTGGTAATATTGAAGCTTTGCTTGCCAATTTCAGAGGTACAGATGGGGGATTGGGAGCTTGTTTATCAGTAAGTAAGGAAGCTAATTGTTCAAATATCCATGTTTATAGCAATTCTTTTTTTCTTAGCAATGGTGTTGATATTTTGGAAGAAAATTGCCTATCAGGGTTTACTACTAATACATTTTTTTCAGTCCTTAATGATAAGGGTGATATTTTGGAGGGACAATTGCAGCGTGCCACTGATCAAATTCTCGAATCTGAGTGCAAATATTTCTTGAATTATGAACAAACGAATTATTGTGAAACTAATACAGACCTTGACGAAAAGTTAACTGAATTTACTTTAAAACAGATTAGTAGAAGATCTGACGGAAGGATAGAAGTTCCTTTGTCATGGAATACCAAAGTGTCTCATTTACTTTCTAAAAATGAGGTGTTATCTAAGCTCATATTTAAGTCAAACCTTAAGAAGCTCAGGAAGAATGAAGGTCATTTACAATTAGTTGATCAAACTTTTAAAGAGCAGATTAAGTTGGGTATCATTGAGCCAATATATGATTTAGAGGTTTACAAGGCTGAACATCCCTACTTCTCTTTTTTGCCTCATATGCCTATTTTTAAGCCAGACAGAGAGTCGACTAAATGTAGGGTAGTGTTTTTGTCTAATATCAAGGAATCTTCTAAAAGCACATCTTTATCACATAACCAGTGTATGTTTTCAGGACCTATTTTGAATCAGAAATTGTCATCATCTTTCCTTAATTTACGGTTTGATAAGAATTTGTTAGTTTTTGATTTGCAGAAGGCGTTTAATATGCTTGCTTTAAGTGAAACTGACCAAGCTAGATTACTGTTTTACTGGTACAAGAATGTTAGTAAGGGAGATTTTTCCTTGGTTGCATTTAAGAATGTTAGGCTTCCGTTTGGATTGAGATGCAGCCCATTTTTACTTATGATATCTCTGTATTACATATTAGTTGCACAAGCATCTGACCAGTCAATGTTGTCTGAATTGAAGCATTCAATATATTCACTTATATATATGGATAATGGAGCTGTAACTTTCAATGATTCAGAGAGTTTATATTAGGCTTATAAACAGATTCCATGTATTTTTGAGCCATACAATTTCAAGGTTCAACAGATTGTCACAAATGATAGGGATTTACAGGATGAGATTGATGTAGAGAATAAAGTAGTCACTCCTGAAATAAATAAACTGTTCGGTCTAACATGGGATGGGTACTCTGAGATATTTACAAAGCCCATTAATCTAAATGCTGAAGCTAAGACTAAAAGGTCCATATTGCAAACTATTGCTTCCCAGTTCGATATATTTGGATTTAATATGCCATTATTTAACAGGTGTAGATTATTTATGCATAAATTACAGTGTCGAAAGAAACTTGGATGGGATCAAATACTATCTCAGGAGTTGCAGAAGGAATGGCAAAATATTTCAAAGCAGTGTAACAGAGCAGCACCTTTACGTATTTCTAGATCTGTTGGTCCTCGTAATGGTGAATATAGTATTGTAGTGTTTACAGATGCCAGTCGTGATATATATGGATGTGTCCTTTATTTGCTTCATAATGAGTCTAATAAGCTTAGCTTCGTTCATGCCAAAAATAGGCTAGTTAATAAACAGCTAGATGGCAAGTCGATACCAGCCCTTGAGTTAAATGCAATAAGTTTAGGAGTAGAATGTGCTATGGAAATTTTAATGACTTATCTGGGTCACATTGCATGAAGCCTCTACAAATTGTGAATATAACTTTATATACAGATTCCATTTGTGCTTTACATTGGCTTAATGCATCTTCATTTAAACTAGATAAAATGAATAAACACACAACATTTGTTCGCAACAGGATTCATAATATTCAGAGAAAGTGTGAAATGTTTCCTGTTACTTTTAAATTTGTTTCTGGTAAGGCAAATCCTGCAGATTTGGTGACAAGATGTGTGTCGTATAATCAGCTTATGAATTCAAATTATTTTTCAGGACCAAGTTTGGATGAAACCAATATTCCAGAGCTATCGGTCACAATACCAGCATTTGAAATTGGTGAAGAGAGCAATTGTTCCCATGGTCTTTCTGTGCTTTTGTCCAGTGCAGAGCCTCTCATTGATATTAACAAGTTTACCACTTTTAGGAGACTAGTGCTAGTATATCGGAGAGTTTTGATGTGTGTCCAGAAATGGAAAGTTAGAGCAGGGTTGAAGTGTGATAATGACGATTCTAGTACTCCCTACTTTGCTCAAGCCATTAATTTATTGATATCTTTTGAGCAGAAGAAACTTTTTCCTGAGGTTTTTGAATATTTCAGTCAAGTTAATGTGCCTATTAAAGACATTCCTTCTATTGTGACAAAGTTTAACATATTTTTTGATGAGCAAGGTTTGCTTAGAGTAAGAAGTAAATTTAAGAAGTGGTATTTAAACAAAGATAACAAATTTCCCATTTTACTGCCTAATGATAGTTATCTCACAAGACTTATTATAATGAATGCTCATGATAAATTACTTCATTCTGGTAGTTATGCCGTATTGACCGAATTAAGAAGAAATTATTTCATACCCAAACATTTTTCTACTGTTAAGAAAGCTTTGAAGCAGTGTATTCATTGCCGTCGGTTCAATAGTCGTAGCATTAAACTTAATCAGAATTCCTATAGAGATTTCCGTTGTAATCCACCTAATGTACCTTTTGCCAATATATTTATAGATTATCTTGGTCCATTTTCAGTTAAAGTTAGTGGTGGGACACATAAAGTATGGTTATTATGTTTGACTTGTATGTGGTCTAGAGCAATTAATATGAAGATAGTTAAAAGTTTAAATGCAAGTGAATTTTTAAGAGCTTTTCAGATGCATTGCTTGGAGTATGGGATCCCTCAGTTGTGCATTAGTGATCAGGGATCGCAGCTTGTAGCCGGAGCTAATATTATTACCTCATTTATCAGGGATCCAGAAACTCTGCTTTATTTTGAAGAAAATAATGTTGCCCCTCTTTCCTTTCAACAATATTCCAAAGGTGCTAGTCAGTTGGGATCTATGGTTGAGGTGTGCGTTAAAATGGTAAAAAGGTTAATTTTTGGAGCAATAAAGAATAACATTTTATCCTATTCGGATTTTGAATTTTTAGTATGTAATGTGATCCATCTTGCTAATAGACGTCCCATAGCTTTTAAGGAAGTTGTTAGAAATGATAGTAAAGATTCTCTTCCTGAACCAATTACCCCTGAACATTTGATCAGAGGGTATGAGCTGTCTTCCTTAAATTTGATTCCTGAATTGCAGAGCATTCCACAGGATCCAGATTTTGATTCCAGAGACATAGAGAGGAGTTACCAGGGGTTGTGCAAGGTTAAAGAAAATCTTAATAATATTTATCATAATGAATTTTTAGGTAATTTATTATATCAAGCTATTGACCGAAAGGACAGGTATCGTCCGGTTTCTCATGCATTGATAAAGCCAGGAGATGTAGTTCTTGTGAAGGAGGAACATACTAAAAGGAGTAATTATCCCTTGGGATTAGTTCGGGAAGTTGTAAGTAATGATTTGGGAGAGGTGACCCAAGTAACTGTACTGAAAGGGAAAACTAAAAAGATTACTAAATTACATGTAAGTCAAATAATTCCTTTCCTTGAAAGTAATACTACTGATGATATAGTTTGTAATAGTGATACTAAGAATGTTCCTGGTGCTGTTAGAAAGAAAATTTCCTCGCGGCCTAAAAGAAAAGCTGCTACATTAAGTGAGGAAAGAACAAGAAAAATGTTGCTCTAATTTCATATGTTCATTTACAGCGATGAAGATTTTTTATCTTTGAAAAATCTTCATCCTCTTCCGTGGACTAAACGGAAATTAAAGTTTCTTACCTTTGTTTATTAGTATATGTATATATGTATTTATTGAAGTAAGGAGGACTTTTCTCTTAAACTATTAAAATAACAAGTTAAATTATATTTATATGCTTGGTACCATCTAAGTCCTGCTTGCTTACTACGAGCTAAGTAATTAGCTAACAAGCCTTCTAATCACGCCATTTTCTCTTTACTTGGGAGGTTCATGGATATACCAAAGTCAGTCTGGCCTAGCAAACCATACCGTCAATATCTTCACTGGCAGTATCAGGACGAAGATTTTAGCTGCCTTGAATTTGTGCTACAAGATTTTTATCATTGAATTTGTACTGTGCTGCTATTTTATCGAACCATGTTTGGGTTAAGAGATGTTTCCGCATTGACGAAGTTATTCATCATGAACTAACTTCCCTTACTTTGGACTCTGAGCTTCCTTCGGCATGAAACTTTAAACTTCGAGGGCATTCGACTCGTCTCATAGCTTGCATGGATAAAGGTGAGAACCAAGCATTGTTAGGGGTTTCGTAATGTTTTATGGTAATTATTATCCGTTGCCTTAAGCCTTCAAAGCACCAATATTAAAATAAATTCCTTCCTCTCTGATAGATATATATATTGTGTACTATTAAACTAATTTTATACTTGTACAATACTTTTGCTTAGGTATAATTGGTGAAGCTATGTCGTCCTGAGTTATCGTCCTGCGTTCATCTTTCTTATTTATATTATTGGTAAGACTTTATATTAGATTTAATTCGAAGGGTGAATGTTATAGTGAATACATTATACAAAATTATATTGCTTATATTTATAACTTCAGGACAGTGTTTGATGTCGGAATGTATTTCATTTTCCAGGATATCATTTATCCATATGTTTAATTGAAGTGGCTTAGTCCGAGGATAAATTCCCTGTTTCTTACATTGGCGAGCACTTCCAACATTATCGGTAATGGCTTATTAGGTTTATATAGCACATATATGCAATTTACGATTTATTCATATACTTTGTTCAAATTGAATTTATATAATTTCCTTTCTTTTATTATATTTTGATATATTCCTTTTTGTTGTTTATACAGGTGAGGTTGGAAAAGCTGAAAGTAGTTTGGAAATTACCCCTAGATATAACCACCTTCAAGCAATCGGAATAGACCATTTATAGCATTTTTATTTTTCTGAAATGTTTATAATAAATTTGGTGAATTGTTTTGAAGAGTTTTCCTAACTACCATTGTAGAATGTTCAAATTTCAGCTTAGTACAGGGTGGTTTTAGAAGAGGTAGGGGTTGTATGAATCAGATTATTACAGTTAGGTGATATGCGAGAAATATTTAGCAAAAGGTAAGGAGGTGTATGTTGCCTTTATGGATCTGGAGAAAGCATATTATAGAGTTGATAAGGAAGCAATGTGGAATGTGATGAGGCTATAAGGAATTAGTGGAAGGTTGTTGAGAGCGGTGAAAAGTTTCTACTAAGGTAGTAGAGCATGCGTTAGGATAGGAAATGAAGTGAGTGATTGATTTCTGGTGAAAGTGGGACTGAGACAGGGGTGTGTAATGTCGCTGTGGTTGTTTAACTTGTATGTTGATGGAGTGGTGAGAGAGGTGAATGTTCGAGTGCTTGGACGAGGATTAAAACTGGTAGACGAGAATGACCATGAATGGGAGGTAGATCAGTTGTTGTTTGCAGATGATACTGTACTGGTTGCAGACATAGAAGAGAAGCTTGGCCGATTAGTGACAGAATTTGGAAAGTTGTGTGAGAGAAGGAAGTTGAGAGTTAATGTGGGTAAGAGTAAGGTTATGAGATGTACGATACGGGAAGGTGGTGCAACGGTAATGTCATGTTGAATGGAGAGTTACTTGAGGAGGTGGATCAGTTCAAGTACTTGGGGTCTCTCGTTGCAGCAAATGGTGGAGTGGAAGCAGATGTACGTCAGAGAGTGAATGAAGATTGGAAAGTGTTGGGGGCAGTTAACGGAGTAATAAAAACTAGGTGGGTGGGCATGAATGAAAAGAGAGTTCTATATGAGAAAGTGATTGTACAAACTGTGATGTATTGATAGGAGTTGTGGGGAATGAAAGTGATGGAGAGACAGAAATTGAATGTGTTTGAGATGAAGTGTCTAAGGAGTATGGCTGGTGTATCTCGAGTAGATAGGGTTAAGAACGAAGTGGTGAGGGTGAGAACGGGTGTAAGAAATGAGTTAGCAGCTAGAGTGGATATGAATGTGTTGAGGTGGTTTGGCCATGTTGAGAGAATGGGAATTGGCTCTCTGCTAAAGAAGGTGATGAATGCAAGTGTTGATGGGAGAAGTACAAGAGGAAGGCCAAGGTTTGGGTGGATGGATGGAGTGAAAAAATCTCTTGGTGATAGGAGGATAGATGTGAGAGAGTCAAGAGAGCGTGCTAGAAATAGGAATGAATGGCGAGCGATTTTGACGCAGTTCCGGAAAGGCCCTGCTGCTTCCTCAGGTGCCTTAGATGACCGCGAAGGTAGCAGCTGTAGGGGATTCAGCATTATGAAGCTACATCTGTGGTGGATAATTGGGGAGGTTAGGCTGTGGCACCCTCGCAGTACCAGCTGAACTCGGTTGAGTCCCTTGTCAGACTGGGAGGAACGTAGAGAGTAGAGGTCCCCTTTTTGTTTTGTTTCATTTATTGATGTCGGATACCCCCCAAAATTGGGGGAAGTGCCTTGGTATATATATATATATATATATATATATATATATATATATATATATATATATATATATATATATATATATATATTGTGACGGACCCGAGAGAGGGTTGTGAACTCAAAGGCAGGAAGCAATCAACTGAGTTGTTTATAAAGGAACACTCTCCTTTATATACAAAACCTCAAGGCAACAGGACATAGCATGTTCGAGAGACAGACAATGTCACAGAGCAAAACCGGAGACATGATCATTCAAGTTCTTTTTAGTGCGAGGGAAGAGCGCAGATACAAGCATAATATATAAAAAAGGAATTATGTACAATTGTGTGACACACGGTTGGTACATGGCTCCCCCTCTAAAAATAACATACTGAACATGTTAAATAGGTGCCCTGAATCTGGAGAGGTAGTAGTAAAAACTGCGCCGATTAGCGGCAGTGAGTGGCTGTAGTAGTCGTTGGTTGGGGTGCGAGCGAGTGGTGGATGATGGTTGGCTGTGTTGCCGCTCCGGCTCGTCACAGGGTAGGCGAGTGTGTCCTACGGCATTCATAGGCATGTGTGTCCTACGGTATTCATAGGCGTGTCCTACGGCATTTATAGGCGAGTGTGTCCTACGGCATTCATAGGCGTGTGTCCT
>NC_090741.1:28117972-28125472 GCF_036898095.1 Palaemon carinicauda | reverse complement strand
AGATCTGCCGGCCGCCACGATTAGCGGCCGGCAGCCGGGTGCTATCATTTTAGTTGCCGCTGCCGGCCGGCACACATATTTTAACCAGCTCTCTTCCACCCAATAGTCTAAAAGTAGTATACTTTGGAACTAATTTAAGGTACGTGCCACGTGCCGTCCGGCACATTATTTCATATGCTGTAGCCAGTATTTTTACAGTATAGGATATACTGCATGGAGAAAACTATGGTATAGAATATATTACAACACTAAGTTTTTCTAACACTCTTGTGTTGTCTTGTACAGCCTTTTGGTGAAACCATACAGATAAAGAAAGTGAGTTCTTTCTTTACTAACTATCCAGTATTTTAAAATTACTTATTTTGGTGTGAGCTACACTTATTTTCCTCTGGAAATACCTTGTTGGTTACTCTAGAATAGAATAACCATGAAATTTTATTATCTGGAAGGTTACAGCAATTGACTGGGCAGGAAATACAAGTGTGTGTCTTTCCTTCTTTCCTTTCTAGCTTAGTTACTTCAAGCTATGTATACTTAACATTAGTTATCCAGTAATATGTTGTTCACTTGATACTCATGGAACTTTCTTCTCTTTCCAGGAGGACCATCCAAAGTGTGGGAGTTTATTCTGCAACGTCCGCAGCAAGAACTTCTGCGGACATGACTTGTGTAGGAGGCTCGCAGCATGCGCATTCTCCAAAGGTGATCTCCGGTATTGGGACCCGCAGGTATGTACCATTTGCACAAACCTGATTACCGAGGCGTTGGACACCCCTAAGACGACGGAGTCAAGGGATGCAGGGAGAAGCTTCGAACCTGGGTAAGGGGCTTCCAGAAGAACACTTCTGGCCCCTATCTTCCAAGCGAGAAGATGAGGGCTTACTTTTTCCCCAAAGCATCAGCAGATGCAGTGATTCCCCAGCCTCAAGCGGAGATGCCGTTGGTTCAGATGCCGGTGGATGCTGAAGTCGCGGACGCCCAGCAAGACATCCAACTGGACGATAGGATGTCGGAGGTGTCCGAGTACATTGAAAAAGACCTTCTGGCAGAAGACCAGGAAGAGGAGCTGACCCAGGCTCCAGACAATGAAGAGCAGGAATTCGACGAGGAGACGGCTACCCCGCTTCAGGCCCCTGAACCTGTTCCCTATACATCGTCCGCTCTCCCAGAGGATCTGGGAAGGACCCTTTCTTCCATCGTTGGAATGATCCAACAGATGCAGAAGGAAAATAATGAGATGGCAGCTGCAATGAAGTTGGAAATGCGAAGACTCGCAGCATCACGTGGGCCCCAGAAGAAGCTCAATGTGAAGGACCTTCCCTTATGCTCGGATGCCAACCCTTGGAGGTATGCCGAGCACATGCCTATGACGACAGGAAAGATCGTCATCTCAGAGAGATTGGGCTCAATCCCCCTCGAGGAGGTGGAATTCTGACCCAGCAAGGAGTCGTATCCGGACTGCTATGTCCGCCTAAGGAAGGAACCAGCCTCAAAGGAAGAGACGGAGCCGAAGGAGGTCATAGTTTTTGACCATGCTAAAGCTCAAGCCTTGCTGTCAAGCTCGATGAAAGAGAGGGGCTTCACAAACTCAAAGGTACCCGCTTTGAGTAAGAAGCACCCTTCCTTTGTGGCCTCTCCTTCTAGAGCCTTTCCCTTGAAAGTGGTCAAGGCAGGTAAACCATGCCCCTCCCTGGAGGAGTGTAAACCCCTATCCTTGACCTTACCTATGGACCAGAAAGGCTGGAAGGACGTCCATCTTACCTTCTCAGTTGGGAAGTTAGAGGCCGATATTGCCAAACGTTAGTTCGGTGAAGACCTCCCGAAGCTGTCTGACTTTCTTTTGCGTAGGGAGCAAGAGACAAAAGAAAGACTTGCCGCCTCAATGTCTCTGCAAACGACTCTGGAGACGATGGCAAGTGACCCCAAGGCTCAAGAAATGTTTATGGTAGTTGCCAAGACACATCTAACCACAGTGATAAAGGACTTTTACAGCTTCGTCAAAGCTAGGAGGGCTTATAGGGAGTTCGTGTTCGCCTCGGCTGCGGTGAGGCACGAGCCAAGGAAACTAATGTCCTCCTGCATTTGGGGCAAAGACCTCTTCCCTAGTGAAGTGGTCAAGGAGGTAGTGGATAAGGCCGGATGAGGGTCCCCAACCAAAGAGGAAGACTAAGAAGCCTAGGCTACCCTCTCGGCCAGCCAAGCCATTAAGACAGCAGCAGCAACAACTCCCTTTGACCGCAGTGCCCCATATGGTGGCACAAACCCTGGCCACGTACCAGTGGGTACCCCAAGCCGTGACTACACAGTCTCCGGCATTTAACCCAGCATTCAAAGGGCAGCCTACTACCTTTCGAACAAGAGCTAGAGGATCAGCCAGAGGTTCGTCTAGACGCCCCTCAAGGGGAAGGGGATTTAGGGGAGGTCGGGGTCAAGGAGGCAAGGCCTCAGGTCAACAGCAACCAAAGTGAAATGCTACCAGTAGGAGGGAGACGCCATCTTTTTCGGGATCGTTGGACCTTCGATCCCTGGGCCCACAGCCTACTCAAGAATGGACTGGGTTGGAGCTGGCACAGCACTCCACCTCTGTGCCAACGATTCTTCCAACACTCCACCCCCGTTCTGGAAGAGTACATTTGATAACTCTTGGAGAAAAGAGTAATCCGAAGGGTAAAGTCCATCTAATTCCAAGGGAGGCTGTTTAGTGTTCCCAAGAAGGACTCAGAAAAACTCAGAGTCATTCTGGACTTGTTGCCACTCAACAAATTCATAGTGAACAGCAAGTTCAAGATGCTAACACTGCGACACATAAGGACCTTACTGCCCAAGCGGGCATTTACCGTCTCCATAGACTTATCAGACGCTTATTGGCACATTCCAATCAGTCGTTGACTCTCCCCCTACCTAGGATTCAAGCTACATCGAAGACTCTACGCCTTCAGAGCCATGCCATTCGGGTAAACAAAGCCCCAAGGATCTTCACGAAGCTTGCGAGCGCAGCTCTTAAACAATTACGCCTAAAAGGAATCCAAGTAGTAGCCTACCTGGACGACTGGCTGGTGTGGGCAGCATCCAAGACAGAGTGTATGCAAGCTTCGCTACAGGTGATCCAGTTCCTAGAACATCTATGCTTCAAGATCAACAGAAAAAAGTCTCGGCTTTCTCCATCTCAAAAGTTTCAGTGGCTGGGAATCCACTGGGACCTAGTGTCACACCAACTCTCCATCCCCTTGAAGAAGAAGAAGGAAATAGCAGGTTCTGTCAAGAGACTTCTTGATTCCGAAAGAATATCAAGACGTGAACAGGAGAGAGTGCTGGGTTCTCTCCAGTTTGCCTCAGTAACAGACCCAGTGCTAAGAGCACAGCTAAAGGATGCAACCGGAGTTTGGAAGAATTATGCATCAAACGCGCAAAGAGATCTGATAAGGCCAGTACCCGCCTCGTCTACGTACGCTTCTCAGGCCATGGTCCCAAGTCAAACAACTGAAGAAGTCGGTGCTTCTCCAGCCACCTCCCCCCTCTATGACTATTCACACAGACGCCTCGAAAGAGGGATGGGGAGGTCATTCTCACCGGAAGAAGGCCCAAGGAACCTGGTCCAAGCTATTCAAGAAATTTCACACAAACTTTCTGGAAGCCATGGCAGTACTTCTTACCTTGAAGAAAGTCTCCCCTCGCCGCTCAATCCACATAAGGCTGGTACTAGACAGCGAGGTCATAGTGAGATGCCTGAATCGACAAGGATCGAGGTCACCTTTACTCAACCAAGTGATGTTGGCCATCTTCCGGCTAGCGGAAAAGAAGAAATGGTACTTGTCAGCACTTCACCTTCAAGGAGTTCGCAACGTGACGGCTCATGCTCTATCCAGATTCACACCGATAGAGTCAGAATGGTCCCTAGACGCAGGATCGTTCTCCTTCCTTTTGAGTCAAGTCCCGGAACTGCAGATAGACCTCTTTGTGACGAAAGACAACAAGAAGTTACCTCTTTATGTGTCCCCGTACAAGGATCCCCTAGCGGAAGCAGTGGACGCGATGTCCCTCGACTGGAACAGATGGTCCAGGATTTACCTGTTCCCTCCTCACAACCTTCTATTGAGGGTCCTCGACAAACTGAGATCTTTCAAGGGAATAGCGGCAATAGTGGCTCACAAGTGGCCGAACAGCGAATGGTTCCCTCTGGCATTAGAACTACGGCTGAAGTGTCTACCGGTACCAGATCCAGTTTTGACCCCGCGAGTTCAGAAGTCGACTGTCTGCGCTTCATCACTGAAAACTCGAAACCTACAGCTCATGATTTTCTCTCCCTGGCGGTGAGAAAGCGTTTTAGGATCTCAAAAGACAGTTTAGACTTCTTAGAGGAATATAAGAGCAAATCCACCAGAAGACAATATGAGTCATCATGGAGGAAGTGGGTGTCCTTTGTCAAGGCGAAGAAACCACAAAAGATCTCGACGGACTTTTGCTTATCATTCTTCATCCACCTCCATGGTCAAGGCTTAGCAGCCAAGACAATATCAACGTGTAAATCCGCCTTGACAACACCCATTTTATATGCCTTCCTGGTCGACCTCTCTAACGACATTTTTAACAAAATTCTGAAGGCCTGTGCTAGGCTCAGACCATCAGCACATTCGAAGCCCATTTCATGGTCTCTGGATAAAGTTCTTCAATTTGCTTTGCTGATGAACAATGAGGAGTGTGCTTTAAAGGATTTGACCCAAAAAATTATTTTTCTTTTTGCACTCGCTTCGGGGGCTAGAGTTAGTGAAATAGTAGCCATCTCGCGAGAGGAAGGTCGTGTTCAGTTCTTAGATGGGGGAGAACTGAACCTTTTTCCAGACCCAACGTTTCTAGCGAAGAACGAGCTACCCACCAACAGGTGGGGACCCTGGAGAATCTGCCCTCTGAAAGAAGATGCATCTCTATGTCCAGTGGAATGCCTAAAGGTCCATCTTCGTAGAACTTCAGACTTCAGGGGAGGTCAACTGTTCAGGGGAGAAACATCAGGCTCAAATTTATCTCTGAAACAACTAAGGGCGAAAATCACTTATTTTATCCGCAGAGCGGATCCAGATATTACACCCGCAGGTCACGATCTGAGGAAAGTTGCCTCATCCTTAAATGTCTTTAATAACATGGATTTCCAACATCTTCGCTCATACACTGGCTGGAAGTCTTCCAGAGTTTTCTTTCGACAGTATGCGAAGCAAGTGGAGCAACTAAAGAGGTCTGTGGTAGCAGTGGGTAGTGTTGTCAAACATGCTGTTCAACTCTGCGAGGAACAGTGAAATTAATTAGGACGATTAATTCTAGGGTGGGTGTGTAGTCACAGACTGTTCTACAGACTAAGCGTTAGGGCACTAAGGTGCCCACGTTGACTGTTCCATAATCAAAGGTGAACCTAGCATAAATGCAAACACGTGTGCCAAGCGTTTCCAACGCCAGTGTGACTGAATAGTAAGACAGACATCTATGATTTTAATACCTCGTTATTAAAAAAGTGGCGCTAATGTTTTTTTTTCAGATAAACAATTTTCTGTTTACTATGATCCTTATGCTTATTTGTTGGTTATCCTCCTCTTATATATGTATAATTGTTGATTAACCTGTTCTTATTTTATTGATTGTCAATAAACTAGTTCTTGTGAACCTTGCCTCTCATTCGCCTGTGTCATTTTACTGGAAAATTGTTTAGCATTACGTAAACTATGTATAACTTTAACATGAATAATTCTAATAGATTGTTCCTTTCAGCAAGCAACTTTCATTGGTTTATGCTTTCCCCTAGTGGGAGGACTTCATGCCCTAAAGGGATGGTGGCAGATGTAAAAGTTTTCCTCCTACCCGCATATAAACCTTTGTCCAATCCAGTAATCGAACGGGGAGCTTGTCGGTATTTCATATCGACACAGTGGTTCTTTTACAAACTTTTCTTTACATAATATAGAGTGAGACCACTATATTGGCTTGTCTGTTATTCATACATATGTATATGTACTCTTCAAGACTTTTCCAGAGTCTAATATGACTCTTCCCTGTAGGGGGCAGGAAGCACTAACATAGTCTATGTTTAGATGAAAAGATGTAGGACGGTAACATCTTAGGTCTCTAGGTCTAGCCTGACCAGGAAATACCTTCTTGAGAGTACGGCACATTTTGAGAATTCACAGATACAGTAATGCTCTGGTATACTTCCATCAAGACGACATGGCCTGAGCCCAAAAAACGGATTTTGAGCGAAGCGAAAAATCTATTTTTGGGTGAGATAGCCATGTTGTCCTGATGGACCCGACCTTCCTTTTCTCTAAAAAGGGCTATAGGACCCCTCCCTATATACAGTATCTGTAGCACCTTGTGTATCGCTACAAGGAATACAGATGGCACCATCGACGGCGCTATGCACGCATTCGAAGCGAGATAGGAGAGGTGCCTTGCTAGCGGCTCTCCTTTCTTTCTCGTTTTTCGTTTTCTTGCCACTTCGAAGTGTTAATTCTGTTCGGGGTGCAGATTGCTAGATGGCGTGTCAAGAATACGTCCTTTGATATTACGCGATATCCCTGGTTCATTTAATGTGGGATATTTGCTCCAGGAGTTAGAATTCTGGGTACCTTAAGGTAAATTCTCTGGGAATATCACCGTAGTCAAATATAACCAAGGAAGCTACCCTATAGGAACTTCCATCAGGACGACATGGCTATCTCACCCAAAAATAGATTTTTCGCTTCGCTCAAGATCCGTTAATTATAGCTTCTACTTCAAACAAACTGAATACATTTATGGGCACATCAATGTCATCCTCAGCTTCATATATATCAATCAAATTATTCCATTCATATATCCTATTCATGACCTTACTAAAGGGCTCCATCCAACCTTGTCTTTCTTCTTATGTAGTTGTTATAACAGATCAATTTTTCTTTTTACGGGCATATGCTACTTTTTTTTTGGGGGGGGGGCAGGGCAGTAGAGATTTCATTAATAATTCTATGAGCAATTCTTAACCAAAGCCTCTCTCTGAATTAATAGGTTTGTCCTTCTCATCTACTTTCCTGTCTAAATATTCTCTCCAGCTATTCCTGGATTTTCTTATGACCTCATTATCAATTCTGGGATACTTAGCATGCTTTGCCTTGTATTTTTTTTACTTCCCAGGAACTATCAACAATCAATTTCTCTCTTATTCCCATTTCTATAGTATCCATTGTTTTTTTCCCTTCTTCTTCTCGTCCCTACACTTCACCACCAACTGACTGATATATGTTCTTAATTCCACGTAATTATTCATTAATTGTGTGCTCTTAGTCTGGTAAAGAATTTAAGACTGCAAATCGATTCCTACATGCAATTGCAAATGTTTCTCTGTGCTCATCTTCTAGAAGTCTAGTTGTATCAAATCTATGTATTCTCTACATTTCACTTGGGTGCTTTCAATTTTAATTATAGTGTGGCCATGAGTTGGTGATCACTACCAATATTTTTAACTCTATAGCTTCTTACATT
>NC_090741.1:28102972-28112972 GCF_036898095.1 Palaemon carinicauda | reverse complement strand
AAATATAGAGGATAGTAAAAAACATTATAAGTATGTTAATGTTATATATATATATATATATATATATATATATATATATATATATATATATATATATATATATATATATATATTTATATATATATATATATATATATATATATATATATATATATATATATATATATATATATATGCCCTAGTAACTGACCATTTATACGTATGATCAGAGCCCAAGTCTCTCTCCACCCAAGCTAGGACTAAGGATGGCCAGGCAATAGCTATTGATGATTCAGCAGATAGACCCAAAGGCTTCCACAAATCCAACATCACTAGCTCACAAGGATGGTGAGGTTGGGGCGACCAAAGAAACTAACGAGTTTGAGTGGGACTTGAACCCCAGTCGGGAGCTCACCTGTTAGGGACGTTACAACATCGGCCACCACGTGGAAGGGGTAGATGCTAGGATTGGGTGGACGAATTCTGGACGGTCAAGATTGGTTATGACATCGACAGATCTTCGGATTTGGCAACAGTGCTCTTGGACCTCTTCACCCTTGGATTGGGTGACCAGCTTTGGGAGGTAATCATACCAGTCAGAGAAGCCGTTGAAAGAAGACAAGTTTAGTGACCTATTCCATGAGGATAATTAGGAAGGCGATGTCAATAAAAAAATTTACAATGTTCATAAAAATTTAGTTTTGCAAAATGTAATCAGTAAGCTACATAAATGAACCCTTGTAACACACCAATTACGTGTTATGGTAAGAGCTTTCCTTCATTTATATCCAGTAGGAAGTCTAGGTCTATGGTATTGTTATCCATATCATCGAAAAGGTCTTCATCAAAGTGGATTTCATACTTAGAGCCACCATTAGAGGTGCAGATTCTCGTTGATGGATGCTGAAAAAAAAAACGTTAGTTATTGTCATCATTATCATATAAAACTTCAATACATATCAAACCATGGAGGCCTATGTACAAAGGAAAATCACTTTGCTAATGATAATGTACATAAAAGTGTATGTTATTAAATTATACTATCCACAATTTAGTAATCTTTTAATTAAACCCATCAGTAATTCAATGTAAATGTCGACCATGTGGGCCATAAAAAAAGTTATATATGGAAAGGGAATGTTTGGTTAATTTTGGTTTTATAAACTTTATTTATAAATAGATAAGGTACAACAAAGCATTATATTTCCATAGGATGTACAACCATAGCATCAATATTCTAATAATTCCACTATAACCATCAACACTTGAATGTAAACGTGCACCATGTAGGCCTCACAGTGAATATTTTTACTATTTTTTCTAATAAAATCCAATTTCACTTAAAAAACACACACACTAGAAAGCATTTTGCATCACTAGGCTATACTATATTAACAACAATTTCCAAATATTTCAACTATAAACATCAACTATTCCCCGTAGTCCGGGCAACTCATCCCTTCCAAGTCTATTATGGTTTCTCATAGTCAGTGCTGCTCAGCCACAGTACAACTTAAGTAAAAGTTGCAATTCTCAGCGTAGGAATTAGGAAGAGTTTTAAGATAAGACAGCGATATTTCAAAAGAAAAAAAAAATAAATAAAAAACGATAGTGAATTGTCAGAGTTTTAGAAACTAAAATTTGAAAGTACACTATAATCTTCTGAGGAGATTTTCTTATCACAGTTATTCTAATACCGAAAAAAAAATTATGTCTAGCCATAATCTAGTGAAGATGACTTAATAAACGCAACTAATCAGTTGCATATAATTGGTTTACTTTTCTGTGACAATCTCCCATCAATTAGAAGTTTTACATTAACTTTTGCTGTTTATTATAGATGTTTATTACTCCCTCCAGAGCCAATAGAGTACCTCTCCTAGAAGACAACACGTGAAAGAACACCTCTCGGTTTCCGCTTTAAGAAAATTTTCAAGATTTAGAATGAAGACATTATTAAGACATTGATAATTTTTTTTTCTTCTTTGCCCAAAGGAATAGTGAAGCATGCCGATTCAGTTTCCCCTGGTACAGGCAGAGAGAAAAGCTATATCCAAAATTTAGATTTTTCATCGTTTTGAGATCTAAAAGTCTTGACTAAACTTTCAAACTTACATTTCGAGTCAAAAATATAATTAATAATTCTTCCATTCCTTGTCTTGCTTTTATTATTGCCTTTATCTCTCTTTTTATATTTGATTGCAAGAATTGATTTTTTTTATTTAGTTTAAGAGTAAGTCTACCCACCAACGTTTTCTTCAAAGGATAAAAGAAGGGATAGTTTTCTGAGTTGTCAGTGATCGGACGAAGTAGGAAAAGAATTTCATTTTTTTAGGTTTTTTTACTGAAAAAATAGTCCAATGAAATACCTCTTTAATTTTGAAATTATTCATAAAGCTAGTGACGTTGGCCAGAGTAGATGATCTCTATTTTACTGATTTATCAAATAGAAATATCTTTTCTTAATTAGATCACTAAGTTCATATTAATCCAAGGATCCCTACAGTTAAAATTATTTTTATCATCATGACAAACGTATCATTGGAACATTTAAAAGGACTTAATTTTACTTTATACCACATTGAAATTTCGTCAAATAACAACACATATACTTTTTTGTTGGCTATTCTGTTGCAGGGTTTTCTTTCATTTACTAAATATCTTCTTCCTTGTTCCATTGTACTGGGATTTGTTATATTCGGGCCAAGAGTTTTGAATTGTTTTATATTGTCTTCATTTTTATTTGCAAGACCTGGCAACTAGGCGCAGAATGACGTGTGTCGACCATAACGTTGTGCCCCAGTTTTGTATGGTTAACAAATTGTCTATAAATTGTAGAAAATTGTACTGCTCTTTGATGGTATTTAAATATACTGATTAGTTATTATGATTATTAAACTAAATTCTAGCTCACTTGTGTTTATTTTCTTATTAATAGGTAATTCTTATGAAAAAAGAAGACAAAAAACAAAAATCTCGGATGTCAGTTAGAGAGGTGATCAAGCTAGGGAAAGTACACGTCTGTTAGATAAAGGCATTGGCAAAGGCTCCTACTGACATCTTGCTTACTGCCTACTATTGACATTTTATATCATGTCAATAATGCTTCTCTATTGTTTAAAAGGTTGTTGTAATGCTTTTGTGTTCCAACTCTTAACATAGTACAAGAGGGAACACGACAACAATAAACTGAAGATTTGATTAAAAATGTTGGCGTCATGCTGTCATGTTTAATGGCGTACCACCACGGACTTGTGTATAGTTGAATATTATGCATTACCAGATTCTCTCTCTCTCTCTCTCTCTCTCTCTCTCTCTCTCTCTCTCTCTCTCTCTCTCTCTCTCTCTCTCTCTATATATATATATATATATATATATATATATATATATATATATATATATATATATATATATATATATATATATATATGTGTGTGTGTATATATATATATATATATATATATATATATATATATGCATATATATATATATATATATATATATATATATATATTTATATATATATATATATATATATATATATATATATATATATATATATACTTATATATGTATATCTAGACTCTACTTCAGTCTTCCAACTTTTTTCATTAAATAGTCAGCTGCTGTACTACTATCTATGTATAATAAACTTATTGTTAATAAAGTATCACTATCCTTCCACCTCCATCCAATCCTCAGCCATATTAAATATTTATAATGATCATATTATGAGAGCACCTTCAATAATCATTCCATTACTTCAACCCACTAATGACTGCATAACTCTTATTTCTATCAAAGGTATATACATATATATATATATATATATATATATATATATATATATATATATATATATATATATATATATATATATATGTATATATATATATATATATATATATATATATATATATATACATACATATATATAATTTATTGTACTGATATAAAGATAACCATAAAGAAAAGGGGCGTGGCAGGTGAAAACGTCACGGGGTCCCACGTCTACGCCTAGTTTGTAGGTCTTGATTTCCGCTCTCTCCAAGCCCACAAAATTGAGATGAAATTTCTCAATATAATGTAAGACAATAAAGCAGAGTATATGCTTTATTTTATTTTCCTTACTTAGGTCGGTGTCTTAAACTCTGGTGGTTCCGGTTTCACATTAATAAGAAGCGTAGTTCATTGGTTATATTATAATGGGAGGGTGTTATTTATTCTATCAATCTACTACTAAGGGAAAGTTGATAGAGGCATTCAAAATTCTTAAAGGAAAAACAAATGTAGATTTCCACATTCTATTCACGCTTAGCACAAACCAGTCCAGAGTGAACGGATAGAAACTGGAATAGAAATGATACAACACCACTCACAGTGGGAATTTCATTAAATACAAAATAGCAAATACACGTAACATACTTACAGCGGATGTAAAAAACAGTAGCACGGTAAACGAGTTTAAGAATAAGTTAGATAAGATAATAAAAACTTTCTAAATGTTTAAACTAAATCGCTCTATCCAAGAGCAAATGAAGTCTCCCAGGATGGACTGAAAAGTCCTTCAAATATACAAAATCTTTGTAACTCCTTTTATCTCCCTGAACACCATAGTTAATAACCGATTATCTTTTGTTGAATAAATCTGTACCTTCATAAATTATCCTCACAGCTTTCAAAGCTGTAGCCATAATCCCTCAAAAGGCTGTGGTTTATTCATGAAGAGCGTTAGGCACCTCATGAAATCCCCAAAGAAGACGGTCTTCATCTCAAAACGTTAAAGATTATGTTGTTGTGGAAAGATTTTTTTTTGTTCTAGGAAGTTTTCTTGTCTAATATCTTTCTATCAACTTTATTTACTTTTTTATTTTTTTTTTCGATCGTTTACTTTTTTAAGAAGAGCAAATGAAGCCTTCATTTGAATTTTTTTTTTCTTTTTTTTTTTTCAAAAGACTCCAGGAAACCTATGAACAAGTTTCCCTGTTATTGGAGTGAGGTATGTTAACAAAACTAATGCGCTCAACTCGCCTTTCAAGGGAAAAGATCCAGAAGCTTTAACCAACTACAAATGTTAGTATAGGAAAGATAGAGCCATGCTTGTAATCGTAACTGTCAATAGCTACTCTTTGATGGAAATCAATGTGATAAACACTTGAGTAATTTATAAAACTACAAGTCACACTTATGAGTAATTTTGAAAATAAGGAAAATAAAGTTATCCTTGATTGATAAACTCAGACTCTGGTGTGATATCCCCATTCAAAGACACTGAATAGGTTTTTGGTTGATTAATACTATATCAAAGAGATACCTCGTCTGTCAGTAGATTCAGTATAAATATTTTACTTTACATCTGTAGACTCCAATTATTGCCTTAGAAACTTGTGACTGGTCATTTGTTATAAAGCATGATAGAGAAGAAAGGTCATCAATTAGCAACAACATATCTTAGTTTAATACAAAAAATTATGTCCAGCCATTGGCCGGATTGGTGATTTGCATGAAAGACAAGGCGCCAATGTTATATAAGTCGAAATACTGTACCTAATTGCTACACCGGAGGTGACTATTGGGTTTGAGAAGCCAACAGAATTAAAAAGAAAAAAAAAAAACGATGATGAGAGTCCATAAACGGCCAATAGTCCCTTGCTTCGTTACTAAAACAACTTGTTTTATACAGCGAAGCAATGGAAAACGATTAGGCAATATTTGTGAAAGGTGTTATACCTTGTATATATAGTTATATATATATATATATATATATATATATATATATATATATATATATATATAGTTTTATATATATATATATATATATATATATATATATAGTTATATTTATATATATATATATATATATATATATATATATATATATATATATATATATATATATATATATATATATATATATATATATGAACTAAGCAAATTTGGGAAATGAACTAGCATAAAAAATCTATAAACGGTCCACTTGGAAGGACATGTCTGAGTCCTTTGTCTTGCAGTGCACTAGTTATGAGTGATGACGATGAGTATAATGAATTTGAGAGAGAGAGAGAGAGAGAGAGAGAGAGAGAGAGAGAGAGAGAGAGAGAGAGAGAGAGAGAGAGAGAGAGAGAGAGTTATTAGGACCTTTGACCTGCTCGTTTCCCTTTTCCTACACATACACCGATTAGTCTGGTTTATTTTGTACTCATTCTCCTCTTCTTCATATACATGTCAACACTAAGATGACCAAAAATTCTTCTATGTTCAAGGGTTTACTGCCGCACTATGACTGTACAGTGGCTACTTTCCACTTGGTAAGGGTAGAAGAGACTCTTTAGCTATGGTAAACAGCTCTTCTAGGAGAAGGACACTCCAAAATCAAACCATTGTTGTTTAGTCTTAGGTAGTTCAATAGTCTCTGTACCATGTTCGTGCACTGTCTTGGATTAGAGTTCTTTTGCTTGAGGGCACATTAGTCTCTCTTCGGAGTTTATTTATGAGAGATCTATTTTAACGTTGTTACTGATCTTAAGATATTTTATATTGTCATTCATTACTTTTTATAACCTATATAGTTTTTTTTTTTTTTTTTCCTTTCCTCAATGGGATACTTTCCGTCTTGGAGTCCTCATGATTATATAATACCACTAGCATTATTTTGTCCTTTGACTGGAAAGATGGCACTGCATTGAACCCCTCTCTGGTTACAGCTCACTTTCCCCTTATCTACACATATACCGAATAGTTTGGCCCCTTATTTATACATTGTTCTTTTTCCTCATCCACTAGACAACACTAGGATGACTGAGAAATGCTCCTTCATTTAAGAGTTTTTTTTTATTACACTGTAATTGCTCACTTCCTTCTTTTTTATGGGTAGAAAAGACTATTATTATTATCATTACTTTCTATGCTACAACCCTAATTGGAAAAGCAGGATGCTATGTGCCCAAGTGCTTCAACAGGGAAAATAGCCCAGTATGAAATAGAAATAAGTAAATAACCTACAAGAGAAATTTGAAGACAATTACAACATTGAAATAAATCTTTCATATTCAAACTATAAAAACTTTAAAATAAAAAGAGGTTAAAAACTTCAAAATAACAAGAGGGAGAGAAATATGATAAACTAGTTTGCCCGAGTCTACCCTCAAGCAAGAAAAGTCCAACCCAAGACAGTGGAAGACCATGGTACAGAGGTTATGGCAGTACCCAAAATTAAAGACCAGTGTTTCGATTTTGGAGCGTCCTCATACTAGGAGAGCTGCTTACCATAGCTAGAGAGTTTCTTCTACCCTTACCAAAAAAAAAGTAGCCACTTAACAATTATAGTGCAGAATTTCAGTGTTTTGAAGTGTATGAGGAAAGAGGAGACTATGTAAATAATAGGTCAGACTATTCTATGTATGTGTCGTCATAGATTAAAGGAGCCCTAACGAGAGAGAGAGAGAGAGAGAGAGAGAGAGAGAGAGAGAGAGAGAGAGAGATTCAATATACAGTAGTAATGTCTGGCAGTCAAAAGACCCAATAACTCTTTAGAGGTAGTATCTCCACGGGTGGGTGGTGCCATAGCCAACTTTCTATCTATAATAAGAAGCTCTGCTATTGGAAGGGTAATCCAAAATCACACCATTGTTATCAATTCTTGGTTACAGCTATAGATTCGATACCATTGTCTTCCGCTATCTTGTGTTAGAGTTTTCTTGCTTGAGGGAACACCCAGGCGCACTTTTCTGTTTCTCTCCTTATTTTCTTTCCTTACTGTGCTATTTTCCTTGGTGGAACCCTTTTAGAGCTTATGGCATTCTCCAATAGAGGGTTATAATTTATCTAGTAATATATAGAATATATATAATGTATATATATATATATATATATATATATATATATATATATATATATATATATATATATATATATATATATATATATATATCCGTTTATTCAAAAAATTTCGTTTTTTGTATAATCACATTTTACAGAGCTACAAATATGAAACATACAGTATATATGAAAATCGGGACAGTTAGAATTATACAAATTCATTTAAAAACGTTGCCACGAAAATATTTGTAAATAGGACAGATTACACGAACCTACCTTGGAAGCGATATAATTTAATGAAGGAAGCTTTGGTGTTTAAGGTTGGAACTATTAGTTTGATCATTATTGACTCGAGAATTGACAAGTCTTGGTTATTTGATACTTGTACTTTAATTAGGAAATCGTTGTTGTTAATATTTGTTTGCAGAGTCATGGTTTGACAAACACAGCGGTTCCTTTCAGTATTTATTATCCAAAACTCACGGTACAAGATACAGTTCAGTACTTCCCTGATTCCTTCATCGCAATGCTGTTTTTCTAACATTTCATTGGGATCCACAAATACTGTGGCCCACTGCTGAGAAGATCCTACTGCTATACTTGCAATATGAGATACCATATATCCATCAGCACCAACTCTCGACAGATAATCAGCCATGGACATCACAGCACTGCGACCACTTTTATGAATTGGATTTATGTCAAACTGCTGAATTGTTTCAATCCATCTCCCTCGACGCCCTCTCTCTTCTCTAATATCCAGGGTGTTTAGCCATCTTAATGCCTGATGGTCCGTTACCAGATCAAACGGTGCAGAGGAGAGGTACATCCGAAATCTCTTTATTGCCAGGATAACCGCCAGTAATTCCTTTTCTGTCGTTGAATACCTCTGCTCGGATTTGGAGAATGTATGGTGGTAAAAGGCAATTGGTAACAGTTCCTTGGATGCTGACTTGTTGTCTAACATTGCTCCTGCTCCCACATCACTTGCATCAGTAATCAAAACAAACTGTTTACAAAAGGAAGGTGGAGTGCCACAGCATTTGGTACCTGGTTTTTAAGCCTCTCAAAAACCTCAACCATCTCGACCGACCAATGCAATTTCTGGTGTGTGTTTTTTCCAAAGCCTCATACAGGGACTTAGCAGTCTGGGATATCCCTGGAATCCATTTTTGCACATAAGAAAATGCCCCAAATGGCCTGACGCAACTGCCTGACAGTCAAAGGCCTAGGAAGATCCCTCAGTTGATGAACTCTTTGCTCACTCATGTGAAGCATGCCATCACCAACCACAGAACCCAGATACTCCGCTTCACGCACCCCAAATTTACACTTATTCGGGGCCAGCGCAAGCCCAGCATCACGAATCCTGTTCAACACATTTCTGAGCCTTGCTATGTGTTCTTTCCATGTTGAATCCCAGACCAGTATGTCGTCGAGATAACACAATGCATCCGTATAGTTGCCATCACTGAGTATTGTAGCCATAATCCGTTGAAACGTATAACCTGCCCCTTATAGACTTTAACCTGATTGTGAATATTTGAGTGTTTGAAAACACGCCTTTATTGGAATCGTAAATCTCTGTTGTTAATGTAAATCATAAATACTAATGATCCAAGGATAGATCCTTGAGGTACTCCACTTGTAAAATCTGTCCAGTCTGAGGTTCTTTATTTACTGCAACTCCCAGTTTTCTGTTTGTTAGCCAATGCTCAAAGCATTCAACTGGCTCATTAAGGATTATTAGTGCTCTACTTTAACCATGGATTTTTTTATGAGGGACTTTGTCAAAAGCCTCTTGCGACTCTGAGTATAAAATGTTTATTGGCCTACTTTTGTTCTATATGCTAAATATGTTGTCAATAAATTTCAACAGATTTGTCACACAGGATCTATTATGTCCAAAACCATATTTGCTATTTATCAAAATATTGTTTTCCTTTGTAATTATGTTCTATAATAGACTTTTTTTTCTTTTGCAAGCCACTGATGTTAGGCACACAGATCTGTGAATGCTAGGTTCTTCTTTTCATCCTGTTTTGTAGATCGGAGGAGCATCACATAGTTTCCACCCTTATTGTGACTCTCTTTCTTTGGTTGTCTTTCAGAATATTTTGTAAAAGTCTGGGGTTGTCTCTTCTTCTAGTTCTCTCATCTCTCCTGAATGAATGTCATCTGTATTTTGTTTTTGTCATCTTCC
>NC_090741.1:28080472-28095472 GCF_036898095.1 Palaemon carinicauda | reverse complement strand
TTTAAGTATAAATACAAACTTGCTTTACAGTCACAGAGTTGCAAGTGGTGGTGTTGCAAGAACGCACCCACACATTTTTACCATCCATATTTTTTTCCTTTTAAGACTAGCATAGGAGGTTCACACATCGTGGAGATTCCATTTTTTTTTCCTTAAGACTAGCATAGGAGGGTCACACATCGTGGAGATTCCATATTTTTTTTCCTTAAGATTAGCATAGGAGGGTCACACATCGTGGAGATTCCATATTTTTTTCCTTTTAAGACTAGCATAGGAGGGTCACACATCGTGGAGATTCCATATTTTTTTCCTTTTAAGACTAGCATAGGAGGGTCACACATCGTGGAGATTCCATATTTTTTTCCTTTTAAGACTAGCATAGGAGGGTCACACATCGTGGAGATTCCATATTTTTTTCCTTTTAAGACTAGCATAGGAGGGTCACACATCGTGGAGATTCCATATTTTTTTCCTTTTAAGACTAGCATAGGAGGGTCACACATCGTGGAGATTCCATATTTTTTTCCTTTTAAGACTAGCATAGGAGGGTCACACATCGTGGAGATTCCATTTTTTTCCTTAAGACTAGCATAGGAGGGTCACACATCGTGGAGATTCCATTTTTTTTTCCTAAAGACTAGCATAGGAGGGTCACACATCGTGGAGATTCCATTTTTTTCCTTAAGACTAGCATAGGAGGGTCACACATCGTGGAGATTCCATTTTTTTTCCTTAAGACTAGCATAGGAGGGTCACACATCGTGGAGATTCCATTTTTTTTCCTAAAGACTAGCATAGGAGGGTCACACATCGTGGAGATTCCATTTTTTTTCCTTAAGACTAGCACAAAGGGTCATTCATTGTTGTGATTCCATTTATTTATGACTAGCATAGAGGGTCATTCATTGTTGTGATTCCATTTTTTTATGACTGCATAAGGATTCACCCATTGTTGTGATTCCATTTTTTTTATGACTAGCATAGAGATTCACCCATTGTTGTGATTTCATTTTTTCAAAAGACTAGCATAGAGGTTCACCCATTGTTGTGATTACATTTTTTTTTTGTACTAGCATAGAGATTCACCCATTGTGGTGACTCCATTTCTTTTTATGACTAGTATAAAGGTTCACCCATAGTTGTGATTCCATTTTATTTCGTCCAGCATAGTGTCACCCATAGTTGTGACCTCATTTTTTCCTGACTAGCCCAGAGGGTCACCTACTGTATAGTGGTGATTCCATTTTTTATTGTGTAGTACAGTTGTCATATATATCATTACTTTTTTGGATGCATTACAACCGGACAGCCTAAGCTCACCCATTTTCGTGGCGCTGGTTTTCAAGTTAGGCTCCTGTTAAATTACTTGCAAGGCTTGCTATATTTGGTGATAATTCTTTCTCAAAGGGCATTTTCCCCAGCTCCATCTTCATCCTTCCTTCCATGAGACTCTTGCGTAAGGCTAGAGCGTCTTTCCCCTCCGTGTAATTTCTTGCACGGTCAACACAGTACCTTGTGCTGTTGAGTTTGTTCTTGTTGCTGTCTCCACAAAAATTAGCAAAATGACTGCTGCTGAGATTAGCTCATTTGTGGATTTGGCAGAACGACAAGGCTATGAGGGAGAAGCATTGCGAAGGTATGTGCGGGAGCTCATGAATGAAGACAAAGCCCGGAGAAGGACAGAGCAAGAAAGGATGCGGTATGAAAGAGAGAGAGCGTATGAATTAAAGAAGCGGGAAATAGACGCTCGATTAGCCCAGCTCAGTAACTCGCTACCTCAACCTAATGGTGCCAACGACCAGCAGGACAACTGCAGAGAAAACCAGTGCATTGAAGGGTTCACCAAGGAACTCCCTACAGCGGAACTGAAGGCGACCATGTCCCAGCTCGGCAAGAAGTGTGGACTGGGGGCAGGGAGTGATCTCGCACGTGAGGGCTACAACTCAAGCTTGGGTCAAAAGCCAGTGAAGGGTGTACAGCGAGTGCCCCTCAGGTGCATGAAGGCTGCCAAGCCGGAGCCTAAAACTGTGAGGACGCAACCTGCAGGGGAAGACGACTGGCTAGGTACCATTGACCTGGGTGAGGTAGCTTGGCTAAGGGAGGAGGCCCAAGAGTCTCCCCTTTCCAGCAATGAGTTTAAGCCCCGTACCCGAGAGTGCTCCCCAGCTAAAGCAATGATGCTTTCCAACAGACCAGAGGTCTCAGAGGAGAACCAAGAGACCATCAGGAGCCAAGCACAGCTCAGCAGATTCCAGCTGATGGGTGAGATGGCAATAAACCACAGGGCACCCACCTACCTGAGCGAGGTGGAAATAAATAACCCCTCTAAGGCTGAGTTCCTGCTAGGGGATGAGGTGCCCCTTAAGATCACCCGAGGTTCTCACGACCCTGTTAAGGTCTCGTGCCGGAAAGTAGTTGTCCCCTGTAATCTCCGCTTGTCGATGCTAGGCGTGGCCCATGAGAGACTGGGAGGACACTTTGGAGTAACAGGTCCTACCCAGATGATCCAGCATCAATTCTGGCTGGGCTTGCACGAGATTGTTAAGGCTTACTTAGCATCCTGCCATCCTTGCCCAGTCTCCGGTAACTATAAGCAAATAATGCTGAGGGCCTCGCTCCAACTCATCCCATCCATTAGTGTCACAGAACTGACACAATTCTTTTATTGGTTTGGCTTCCTAGCCACATTTCAGAAGGACGAAGGTTCCCACTTCATGGCAGAGGAGTCACGACCTCTGACCATACTCATAATTCATTTTTGGCTTCACCATGTGCAAGCAGGAATTCCCAACTGTGGGGTTTACTTGAATTTCTTCCAGACATGGGATAAACTCCAAACTCAAGAGAATGAGCTCTCAGGCATGGGCTCATCTCTTGAGCATCTTGGATCCTATTGTGCGGACCAAAAGTTCCCACTGACATTCCTAAAGGACCGTAATCCTCTAACCTACTTGACTGAGCTACGTAATGGGAATAAGGGGCTCATGAGGTGGGGCATAGACCTCCACAACTACAACTGGAAGGTCAAGCGCCTAAAGAACTCAGGTGACAGAGATGTGTTTTCCCGGCATTAGTGCCCAATGCACAGTGCCATGACCATAGCGTAGCCATATCAGTAGGTTAATTTAGGTTGTATGAAAAAATATTTATTGGCCTTGGTGTCTCCCCAGGTAGATAAACTTGAGGAGCCATCTTGGCATCATTATTTGCATTGAATTTATTTTCATGTATTTATTTTATCCTTTTTTTTTTGCATATATGACAATTTTTTTTAATTTTATGCCTACCACTGCACTAGGTCACTTAACTTTAACCATTTTTTTTACATTTAAATTTTCAATTTTGCATTTTTTAATTTTTTCAGTTGCTGCCTCACAGCCAGCATACTTATTTCTATGTGGCACTTAAAGTTAATTTACAGTCAAAATACCGTAAAATGATGACCCTAGTTGCAGCTTAGATATTTATCCATTATCGTGGTGAGACTCACTGAGGGAGGAATCATTAAGGCTAGTGGCTTCAGACCTTGCTTGCAGAGTTCTTGTCCTGTTTTAGGACAAAATCTCTGCTAAAATGGGGGGCTGTTAGTAATGGCGGTCATTACGCCACCTTTTTTCCAATAACAAAAGACCCCGCCAGCATGGGTCGAAATGCCACGAGTTTTGGGACCCTACCCAGAGTCTCACCCCCCTCCCACCATCCTATACCAGTCTACTCCCCCTGAGATCTCAATTTCAGCTACCTTCTACAAGTCACGTGAGAACATCGAGGTCCCAGGACAAGGGAAGCGAGCTGTGAGGGATGTGGGGAAACGAGATCAAGCCTGACCAATAGGACAGCGGTCAGGCCAATCCCCCCTACCCCCCCCCCCAATTGGGGGTCAAGTGGGGTTGATCTACCCAGGGAAAACTGGGGATCCTCCTTCGTAAGTCAGCATCCATAAGGAGAACTTCTTCTCCTTCTTCACTCAACCTCCTTGAGGGAAACATCATCTCTCTTCACCCTCAAGACATCAGGGAGGCAGGACCTCTGTCTACATCTTTCCACAAGGGAAAGAAACCAGAGTCATTTTTACTAAAGGTAAGGTGTCTGATTTTGAGATTCTCAATATCCTTACCCAACCTGCCATCCCTTCATTATCACACCCCATTTTTCCTTATCCTCTAAAGAAAATCCTACCCACGGAACCTTGTATCCTATCCCCCTATACCCAGACCACGTGTGCTGTTTAGTCCTAGTTTTAATACATTCACCCTGTGACAGTGTTGATTCCCACGTGTAACGTTTAAATCCCTAAGCTTTGCATTTTCATTCAATTTGCTTAAAAGTTTTAACCACACGACTTCATCGTGTTCCCAGCCGGTAGAAGTAAGTTTGCTGTTAATAATTCAATTTATTTCCCCTTCCAGGGAACGTTGATTGCTGTGCTGGAGTTTCATCCACGGCCAACCAAACTCCACCCGAAGCTCCTCGTGGCTTAAATTAAAATAGTTACCTGTTGTGCTCCCCTTTCTTTTATTAATTTTTATTTAATTGTTATTGTAAATACATATTTTTGTCAGTATTCCTTGTATCATTGCTGACTGGCGACCTACCATTGTTATTTGTTTTGTTATGGCCCTTGAGTCCCTTAAGCAAGGCCGGACTCGAACCAGTGGCCCGTAACAATATATATATATATATATATATATTTATATATATATATATATATATATATATATATATATATATATATATATATATATATTTATATATATATATATATATATATATATATATATATATATATATTTATATATATATATATATATATATATATATAAATATATATGTGTACACAAACACACAGATATAAATATATATATATATATATATATATATATATATATATATATGTACACAAACACACAGATATATATATATATATGTATATATATATATATATATATATATATATATATATATATATATATATGTATAAATATATGTATGTGTATATATATATACATATATATATATATGTGTGTATATATATATATATATATATATATATATATATATATATATATATATATATATATATACATATATGTATATATGTATATATATATATATATATATATATATTATATATATATATATATAATTTATATATATATGTATATATATATATATATACATATATATATATATATATATATATATATATAATTTATATATATATATATATATATATATATATATATATATATATATATATATATATATATATATATATAAGTGTGTGTGTATGTGCGTGTGCATGTGTGCGTGTGCGTGTGCATGTGTGTCTCTCTAAGAAAGTAGATTTAATGGATGGTACATTATGTTCTACCCCATTTAATTAATGATGCCATGATATCGAACGCAACAAATCATTTAAATCTTTTTTCGTGTAAAAGTTAAACTAAATATAATTTTGCGTATATTTACATCTAAAATTTATTCCCCCTAACTAAGCTTTTGTCCTTCATCTCTTTATTAGAATTCAATGATTATGTTAAAAATTTTGGTGGGAATGTGTGCTTTCCCATTCATTATAATGTAGATTATCAAATTCATAAAATTACCTCCATCACTTACTGATATTCCTCTCTCACTTTTTCCTTTTATTGAATTTCTAAAGAAGAAGTTTTGTTAAACTCAAAAGTATTCGTTGTGCTGTTCAACCTCCGACCTCGAAGCCAAGATATAGTGGTCAGTTCTTTGAACTAATCTGAAAAAGGTATCCTAAACGAGTGATGGGAAGAAGTGAATCAACCACTCTATCATATATCACACATGTAATGAATACAAAAACCTTCGATTGCACTCAAGTGTGGCAGATGACAGTTGCTATCAGGGACAAAGTTTGGTGACAAGATGCTAAAAAAAGTCGAAACATTGATTCCAGCCATAATTGGTCTCTTACGGAACACCTCTGGTGGAGCATTGGGCAGCACAAAACTTATTTTTTTCTGCTCTTTTTCCAACGTCTTTGAGACGTTTCTTTGTTGTCATGCTTCTAAATTGTATCCCGATTAAGATTGAAGAAGCTTGAAAAGATTCTCTTATAAGCAATCTAAAAGTCTCCTCACCTCAATTCCAAATTACCTTAAATTAATCTCTTTCTGGGTGATTTTATTGATGTTTTTATTTTATTTTTTTTTTTTTAATAATTCAACTCATTACAATCATTTAACTGACCAAAGAGGTCTCATGACTTATAGGTACTAAGTTGGCCAGGGAACCTGCCACCCGGTGAGATACTACTGCTAGAAAGTTATGGGGTTCTTTGACTGGCCAGCCAGTACTACATTGGTTCCTTCTCTCTGGTTATGTTTCATTTTCCCTTTGCCTGCATACACACACATCGAATAGTCTGGCCTATTCTTTACATATTTTCCTCTGTTGTTATACACCTGACAACACTGAGATTACCAAATAATTCTTCTTAACCCAATGGGTTACTGCACTGTAACTGTTCAGTGGCCTCTTTCCTCTTGATAATGATACAGGAGATTCTTAGGCCTTGGCAAGTAGCTCTTCTAAGAGAAGGATACTCCAAAATCAAACCATTGTTCTCTAGTCTTGGGTAGTGCTATTGCTTCTCTACCATGGTGTTCCACTGTCTTGGGTCAGAGTTCTCTGGCTTGAGATTACAATATCCTATCTTATTTTTCTTACTCTTGTTTAGTTAAAGTTTTTATAGTTTATATAGATGTATATCTTAAAGTTGTTATTGTTTTTAAGATATTTTTTTCCTTTTTTCCTTTTCTCTTTGGCTATTATCCCTGGTAATAAGAACTTTTATTCAAATGAAGTAAACTAAAAACATACTGAATATCTATATGTCAAGAGATGCCATGAAAATATAATATCAGATTGAGAGAGAAAAGGGTAATCATTTCCTTCCTGCAAGATTTACCAAGAATAAAATTCATTTACGGTTCTGAATTGTTTTATTTGTAACATTCGGATATTTCGCAAATGCGTCATTTGACGGTTTATTCCCTTCACTTAAAGATCCATTCTAAATGAATGGTTAATAATCTTTGTGTTTATTTTGGAATAATATTAATACCAGGAGTATTTGTTTTATTACCCAGAAATATTCAAACACATTATCTGTCTCCAGAGTTAATGATTTAATACCGTTTTTTTTTTTTTTTTCGGTTTGTAAAGGTTTGTAGATTTAACGTCATGAAAACTAAGTGTGTCGTCACTTAGATATACCAAAATGAATACAACACTTAATGGTGAAGATTTCAATGCTGAGTAATAAAGAATGTGAGCAATAATAATCGCTGATGGAGAAAATACCCTTAACAAAGATTTATTATTTCCTCTTATATATACTTCACATTTGTTGTTTTGCAATTAGGTTTTCCTCACGTTTCATTGGATTTAGAAGCTATTATGAGATCGATTTTCCCATCCAATATCCCGGATTGAGAACAACTCTAAAATTACTTTCATAATAAAATAAGAGATCATTGATGATTGACCTCAATCTAGTAAGGTGCAATTCCTATGAAAAAATTATATCTGATTTCTAGATATTAAGTTACATAATTTATCAGGAAAAAATTTGTCATGCATGACATTATGGGAAAGTAAGATCTAAGATAACAAAATTTACGAAGAATTTCATAAACAGGAAAAAAGAAAAAAAAAACGAGTTATTGCAGGAAATAGCGATCATTCAATTGTTATATGGTCATGCGGGTACCTCCAAATAGGCATTTATGTGTTTTCCATGTGACAGGTGGTGCCACTTGAAGTATTTCCAAACCCAAATGGATTGAATAAAAGTTTAAACTACATAAACTAAATCAGTGGTGAATTATATATTTTACCTGTAGTATCTTAGAATAGTGATTTTAAGTTGAGGCAAAACATTTCGAAGACTGACTTACAGGGGAAACTCTCTCACTTTTAATTGATATTTTTCTACATCATTGAATTTATTTTATATATTCTCTAGGCATCCCTTATTAAGAAATCATACGTCTTGACAAAACATAATGGTGCAGAATGCAATTAGGATTTGGTCAAAATTCCAAGGACACTAAACTTAGTGTTTTGGCAATATTGAGTTAACATTACTCTGCATCATGTGTGTATGTGATTACAATATATGGATCCAATTGTACCCCTGTTAATGTGAGGAGACCCCTTCGGACCCACCGAGACAAATTAATATGTCAATGACATTTTGACTACAAGCATAAAACTGGTGACAAAATGTCATTTTTTTTTAAATTCAAGATTTAGAAAACATAAGTCGTAAGTGTCTAATTGGGTGGAAAACCCACTATAGACTGAGTCAAATGTAAAACAAGAGTCCGTTACTTAAGCATGTTTAGATGTGCACCAATCTTCTACGATCTCTTTACTTGTTGACTTTATAACTTATAAATGTATTATAGACATATGGTAATGTAACGTATAAAACATCCAAACTGCCACGTTTAGATCTGGGAGACAAATACAACAGAGTCAATCTCTATATAAGTGATATAGTATTGATTTACTAAAGAAATTAGCATAACAACAAAATATACGGATCATATTCATATATTTCTATTTTTGAAAGATTTACTTCCATAATGTTTCCTTGACAGACAGGATAAATAAGATGAAATTGCTTTAAAGCTATGGTCCAGTTGCTGATTATATGTTTTTCAGAACATATGTATTATATTTGAAGATAACATACAATGAATAAAAAGAAACTGAACTTACTAATAAGAACAAAAAACTTCTAGTCTACAGATGAGAAACATGTCATTATTGTATGCTCCTTTGTTCAGTCCAATGAATATTGAGATTGGTAACTCCATATGAGAATATGCTGCCTTTTACAGCAAAAACTACCTCAAATTATAGCAAAATTATTCTTATATACTGACAGAAACAAGTGTAACATGTACATAAAATTTATCAACGTTTTGAGTGCATTATCATATGCAATCCTCCTAAATTAACAAGGCGTGGCTACCAAAATACAATTGTTCCTTCTTCAAACTGACCAGGTCTGTCAAAACTGGAAAAATTTCCTCTAATGTATTAGAATCAATGAACATATAAATTAGTTTTGCATTGGCATCCTCCACCTAATCGTTGTCGACTGAAGTGCTGATCTGTTCCTCTAACTTGTAAACTACTATTTTCATTTGCTTATTTCATTTGTCAATGAGGTGTTTATCAATTTTAGGTACAACATGAGAGAGAGAGAGAGAGAGAGAGAGAGAGAGAGAGAGAGAGAGAGAGAGAGAGAGAGAGAGAGAGAGAGAGAGAGAGAGAGAGAGAGAGAGAGAGTAATATGTGAAAATAACAGGTCTGACCAATGTTATTTCATGATATTATGTGAAAATCATATATAGATTTTTTTTTAAATTAAAACTTTAAAACATAGACTGGTGCTGGATCTTTTCTTTTATTTTTATGTTTTTTTTTTACATATGTTGAGACGGTGGCTCTAGCCGAAAAGAATGCTTAGAGTCTGACTCTCAATATCAGTTTCAGTCTGAAATCGGCGCAGATAAGTACTGAGATGGCTAAAACGGTAGTCGATTTGAATTTACTTCTGTTTTGAAATATCTTGTCAAAGGTTAACATTAGGTATTGTCCAATCCATAGTGAGTCTGCTTTTAAAATATACCTAATTATACAAGTCTCTATAATAAAGTTTATAGCAATCAATGTTTGCCAACGGTTGTACTTGTATAAGCGGATGAGCAACCTGGTGGAGTAATGAGAGCTTTGGGTGTGGAAAGAAATGCCCCTTAAATCTTAGGTGATAGACAAACAGTCTCTTTGGCTTTTACTTTTAATGCTTGGTGGTTGATCTTACTGGAATTAGTATGGACTAGCAGGGGTCGTTTGCCTTAGTTAGATAGGCACTGCGCATCACAAGAAACTGGCTATCCTTTCATAAATCTAGTCAATGAATCCTCTATGGATTGAGTAAGTCTATGAACTAGATATTAAAAAAAAAAAACTGATTCCAAACGCCCTGTTTATCGTAGAACTATTACAATCAATTCCATTTGAGGACTTAACCATTTCACTATTCTGTGTTAAATTGCTTGTAATTTGAAATATCCTTATCATAATTTGTGAGCTCAGAATAGTAAAAAATTGCCATCTATTCAACAGTCATGTTAATTATCATATATATATATATATATATATATATATATATATATATATATATATATATATATATATATATATATATATATAAGGAGAAAAAGTGTATCCTTAAGCAAGTGAACTCTAATCCAAGACAGTGGAAGACCATGGTACAGAGGCTATGGCACTACCTAAGACTTAGAAAACAATGTTTGGATTTTGGAGTGTCCTTCTCCTAAAAGAGCTGCTTACCTAAGAGTCCCCTCTACCGTTGCAAAGAGGAAAGTAGCCACTAAGAAATAACAGTGCAGTAATCAACCCCTTGAGCGAAGAATTGTTAGGTAATCTCAGCGTTTGTATGTATATGAGGACTGAGGAGAGGTGTATAGACCAGACCATTTGGTGTATGTGTAGGCAAAGAAAAAACAATAGGCCTAACCAGAGAGAGGGATCCAATAACTCTCTAGCAATCGTATCTTAACTGGTGGCTGGTGCCTGGCCAACCTACAATTACAAGGTACGCGAAAGGGTAGGTGAGACATTAAACACATAATATATTGTGAAATAAATATTCTGTATATCTGTGTGAGCGCTTTATGGAAAGAGTTTTATTTAGTGTAAAAAGATATCATAAAAGAAATCCTCTGAGAGTACTTTGAGATATAAGTTGAAGAGGCTTAATTGTTCATAAACGCAATAAACTAATTATTATAATCCTTAAATTTACATCTGATACGGGCCATGATGCAAAACATTCATTTAATGTAATGAGTCATTACACTTTTTGGTGTCAATTAAATAGTGATAAGGTTTTTCCTAATTATAGCACTTGCTTTGCGGCAATGGTCTCCAACCCTACTGATGTGTTAATTATCATGAAATATTACATGCTTTTAATTGTTAGGAATTAGTCATTCCCGATGATGACCACAAAACTTGGATAATTATATATATATATATATATATATATATATATATATATATATATATATATATATATATATATATATATATATATATATGTGTGTGTGTGTGTGTGTGTGTGTGTGTTGTTGTGTGTACGTAAGCTATATTACCTAATAATTAACAATCATCAGTTCTATTGCTTACATGCCTTGAAATAGCAGAGTCATTTATATGGAAATGGAGTATTTGAACACTTAATACTTTTCTTTTATGTACGTATGTGTGAGCTTCCTAGTAAAAATATATTTCTTGTTAAATTTTTTATTATGTTTTTTTTCGAAAACAGGCTTACAGTTAGTTTTATCGGAAGCACCTCCATCGGAAAGGTAATATATATATATATATATATATATATATATATATATATATATATATATATATATATATATATATATATATATAAGAGAGAGAGAGAGAGAGAGAGAGAGAGAGAGAGAGAGAGAGAGAGAGAGAGAGAGAGAGAGAGAGAGAGATCCTTTTTTTACCAAAGCCTGACCTTTTAGCCTTGAAGTATTTATTGCCTATTTGTTGCATGTAGTAATATAAGAAGTTATTTCCTCCTGAAGAAAGACAATGAAAATCATTCCCTTTACCAATTTTAAAATGTGAGCCAACGAAGATTTCTTATAGAAGTCACAGAAATTAATTGTTTAATTACTATTAACCCTATATTTCTTTTTTTACTTCGATTGCCATATCATGCTGTTAATGTTATTTTTTCCGAATGCTCTAAAGGGTAGGCTCTACTTTGAAGGGGTGCCAATCGTAAAAATATTTCCCAAAAATACACTAATCAAGACACGCTAATTAAATTTTCAGGCATTATTAGCACTATAATAGGGCATATCCTCTGTGAGGTGTATCATCTTACAGGGAAAATAAAGGATTTTATGAATAAAAATGTGAAAATCGGTGCCAATGTACTAAATGTTATTTGGTGATCGGTGAGAAACTACTGTCTTGAATTGAAATTCGGTCTGTAGGCATGTTTGTATATCCACCTGGAAAAGGCACACATATTTTATCAAAATCAAACAGTAAATAAGCACACAGCAAGAAAAAAACGAGCAATAACTTTAGTGAAAGCCCCGCCGATGATGGAGCAATACCTAGAAATAAATATTCACCAAAAATTAAAATCTCGATTTAGGGACAAAACCTTCTGTGTGTTTGTAGGTATTATGTCACTTGATAGCCTAAAACATCTAAAAATTATATTATTTAAGGCATAAGAGCAGGACAAGCAAAGAAATACACCCCTCTCTCGAAAATAAAAACCGAGAAAAAGCAATTTTTTTCTGATGACACAGGGAAATGGGAGATAATCTCATAGTAACCCCTAATGTAATTTTCTTTGATGAAACTGATATTAGAAAACGACTACGACCAATTTTTAGAGGTATACTATAAAAATTACACAATTACTAATGATATTTCTTATTTTTACTATGAACATAAGGGGGGCGTTGACGACCATGGGGGGCATTATAGAGGCTGGAGATGACTTCTACACGTATCACGGCCTTCTGCTAGGCCAAAGGAAGACTTTTAGCAAAGAAAAAAAAAATAAAAAAATTTGGCAAAAATCAGCTCTTGAAAGTGGAGCCTACCTGCAAACCCACATATGTATTCGAAAGAAAAAAAAACTATTCATTTGTTGTGATCTATTGATAACGTCCTTGCCTGGTAATCACCAGACTAGGGTTTGAGTCCTACTTAAACTCGTTAGCTCCTATGCTCGCTGCAACCTCACCATCCTTATCAACTAAGGAAGGGGCATATGGGGAAGCCTATAAGTCTATCGGCTGTGCCATCAATAGCAATTGCCTGGTACTCCTTGGTCCTAGCTTGGGTGGAGAGGGGACCTGGGTGCTGATCATTGGTATATATGGTTAGTCTTTAAGACATTGTCCTGCCTGATAAGGCAATGTCACTGAACCTTTACTCAGATATTCATTAGCGCTATTTAAGAATTTATACCGCCAGCTTTCCAGAATAGCACTACATGTAGTCTACGAAACACCCCACTTCTCTCCCCAAGAGTTTGACCTTATTAGAGTGAATATCAAATTATACGTTTTTTTACCATACTGTCTCCCCAGTTAAGAAATGTGTCTAGAGTGGCCTCAGCAAAGTATTATTGTCAAAGAATATAACATGATTACAAGGAGAGAGAGGAAAAAAGAAATTAATATTTTTTTTCTACTCCATAAGAAAATTAAAATGAAAAGAATTGAGGGGAAATTTGGGCACTTTATTTGTAAGGATAAATATATTTAGAACAGAGCCCCTTTTTTTATGAATGAAATATTTGAACCCACAACAAACTGCATTTTATTCGGGTGTTAATTGTGAAGAGCGACCTACAATAGACATGGAACATTTTATGTCATATAATTGAATTTCAGTCATTCAACCGCTAAGCCTTATTGTATCAATGTTTGTGAAGACTTTTACGAAAATTCCCCTTTAAAAGACCATAGAATAGAATTGTTGCTTATGGTACATAAGTTTCATCTTTTGTTTTCAGAATTATTTTTACAATCCAATCATGACATGTACTGAAATAATGCCATAGATTTTTTATGAAAAGAAAACAGTCGCTCCTGACAATGCCATAGAAAGAAAAAAACGAGAACACTCGACAGTGAATAAAGAGATTGTATTCATAAACCGGCGATTACAGTTGATATACAAAAGAGCTTTACTAGTTGGATATTGCAGAAATCAGTTAACTTTATCATAATAAATAATTGTTAGGTAAATGCAGGAGATATTCATAATTAAGCTCAATTGCTTGTAGCGTCTATTATACAATGGCCGTCATGTAAAACACTACTGATGAAATTTCAACGTGGATTTAGAATATAATCTAAAGGGATATACTGTATGAGCAGATCAAATGCTTTTTCACATGTATTTAATCATACGTAACATGCGACATCTATATGTATATATATATATATATATATATATATATATATATATATATATATATATATATGATTATTATTATTATTATTACTATCCAAGCTACAACCCTAGTTGGAAAAGCAAGATGCTATAAGCCCAGGGGCTCCAACAGGGAAAAATAGCCCAGTGAGGAAAGGAAATAAGGAAATAAATAAATGAAGAGAACAAATTAACAATAAATCATTCTAAAAACAATAACAACGTCAAAACAGACATGTCACATATAAACTATTAACAACATCAGAAACAAATATGTCATAAATAAACTATAAAAGACTCATGTCCGCCTGGTCAACAAAAAAGCATTTGCTCCAACTTTGAACTTTTGAAGTTCTACTGATTCAACCACCCGATTAGGAAGATCATTCCACAGTTTGGTAACAGCTGGAATAAAACTTCTAGAGTACTGCGTAGTATTGAGCCTCGTGATGGAGAAGGCCTGGCTATTAGAATTAACTGCCTGCCTAGTATTACGAACAGGATAGAATTGTCCAGGAAGATCTGAATGTAAAGGATGGTCAGAGTTATGAAAAATCTTATGCAACATGCATAATGAACTAATTGAACGACGGTGCCAGAGATTAATATCTAGATCAGGAATAAGAAATTTAATAGACCGTAAGTTTCTGTCCAACAAATTAAGATGAGAATCAGCAGCTGAAGACCAGACAGGAGAACAATACTCAAAACAAGGTAGAATGAAAGAATTAAAACACTTCTTCAGAATAGATTGATCACCGAAAATCTTGAAAGACTTTCTCAATAAGCCTATTTTTTGTGCAATTGAAGAAGACACAGACCTTATATGTTTCTCAAAAGTAAATTTACTGTCGAGAATCACACCTAAAATTTTGAAAGAGTCATACACATTTAGAGAAACATTATCAATACTGAGATCCGGAT
>NC_090741.1:28075472-28077972 GCF_036898095.1 Palaemon carinicauda | reverse complement strand
AGCTACCCTATACATTTCTTCTCTCTCTCTCTCTCTCTCTCTCTCTCTCTCTCTCTCTCTGTATATATATATATATATATATATATATATATATATATATATATATATATATATATATATATATATATATATATATATATATATATACATATATATATATATGAGGAGATCAGTAGAATAGGTAAATTGTTGAATATGGTTGATGAACCTGGTCAGTAAGATAGTTTGCAGTGGAGAAAAAATCTGTCGTCTCTTATCCTTAATGCGAAAATTTCGAAATACATTAAAATAAACAAAATATTTTTATATCTCTTTTTTTTTCCAAACTCTTCATTGAAGTATGACCCCTATAAAAGTTAATTTAGGCTTCCAGTTAGAATCATTTGGTGTTAGTGTATGATCTGTTAAGCACTTAGCTGTTATTATTAATCATATGACGCATGAGGTTATTTTCTTTATTGCATACTGCAAAAACACACAGCACGAAAGCAGTCTTGCAGCCACGAGGACAATTTGCCAGGTCTGCCATAAGTGAAGCAGCAGACAGCAGTCATGTACAACAGATTAGCTTTGACATATGAATGCTCTAGTGTCCTCCTCCTGTTATGGGGGTGTTTACTATTGTGAATGGAAAGTTTACTGGGTATTACGTCTAATGTCATAGTTCAAGTCACAAATAGCCTCTCTCTGGGTGGGTCTAAAATTAGCTAAGTTACCCTTTCAATTTCTTACATTTACTCAGGTAAGTGCCTTTATTATTCACATTAGACATTAATGCATATTTTTGGCCAATTAGGCTTTGGCTTCAAATTTCCTATTTCCAAAATGTGACCCATATCATATGTTTTGGTAGGATTTTATCAGCGAAAATCAATTGGACATGGCCAAGAAATGCATAGTAGTTGTAAACTTACGTAAGAAAGTTGATTAAATTCCCAATGTAAATAAACTGTGAAAAACGCATAAAAAGACAATTTAGCCTATATATCCCGTTGTCAAGATGATTACTTTTCCTGTACCTTCAAGTTTTCAACGATCGAGGCTGAAGGCCAGCAATGGTCTAACTGCGAGTGATATTTGAATTGGTTGGTTTTGGACTGAAGTCAGGTTGGGTGTGCCTGATATGTCTATGGCATCTCTCCAGTCCATATATAACATGTCTTCATTGGATAGGAGTTTGGTGAAATCAGAGACGTAAGGTAAGATATAGACACATAAAGTACGTACACATTGCGATGTTTTTAGTTTCTTCATTACCTAATTACTATATATATATATATATATATATATATATATATATATATATATATATATATATATATATATATATATATATATATATATATATATGAGACATAATTAATTACCAGGAAGTTACTTTTTGTTGCCGGATGTTACGATTTCTGTTAGAAAGAGGTATGTCGATGCTCTCTACCAGGAGAGACTACTGTTATTATCATCAAAATTAACAAAATTGATATCATTAAACTCAATAAAATAATATTATTCAAATCCTTACTATTATTATGATTAAAATTAGTACAGTATTAAAATAAAATGAAGACAGAGTTAAGCCATAGTCACAGGAGAGCTGAGCGAACATCCTGCTACTCTGAACGCTGAAGCAATACTGAGCACTGCAGAAGAAAATAAGAAATCGAGCCGGCCCATCAACACGTTGGTGGTACGGTTTCGTGTTGAAAAAGTAGTTTTTCACCGCATCCATTCAATAGTGTGCGCATCATGAATCATAGTCTGTAATGGGCCTAAGTCCCCGATGAGCATCTATACTAACTTAATCACTATCTTTATGGAACTCATGTAATTTTCGAGATTAATTCTCGGACAAGTCAATGTCAAGATGCCAGAGAACTTCAAATCAATCAATCAATCTCGGACAAGTAAACATTTAAACCACTGAAGAACTCATTAGATTGTGGAGATCTCTCTCAGGGTTCTTAATTAACAATCAAATTAAGACTCAGACTAGGAAAACTATTCAATTTTTTTTTTATTTCTCATTTGTTTCCCATATTTTCCGTTTTGGATAAAATGTAACTAGTCATAGATATTTTTGGCCCAGTAGGCAATTGAAATTTTGGTTGATGTAGTTGGTTTAGATATTTGTCAGGGGATCAATAAAATATTTCGGTTCGTAAACAGTTATCCTTGAAATATTATTCCAAAAAGTTTATTTTATCATGAAAAAATATTCAAATAGAGGAAACCTGAAATATCCTATGAATTGAAGTAGTTATGGAATTTATCTTAAAACTTTGAAAATAAAAGCTAAAAAAAATTATGCCCAATTCAGTAAACGACCTTTTCCAATATAGGCCTACGCTAGTTTCTAGTAACTTGTTATCTTCATGCTCAATATTGAAGTTGAAATTTGGATGAACATTATTGATGAAATTTCAAAATATAGTAGCGTGTTCCTTTTCCTTGAAAGTAGCTACGTATCACCTGTGTAGCGTTTTTATATCATGGGCCTGAATAT
>NC_090741.1:28067972-28072972 GCF_036898095.1 Palaemon carinicauda | reverse complement strand
TGTTTAGGAAAAACTTCCTGTTCCCTTCAAATAATTCAACACAATATTGAAACATTATTATTTTTTTTTTTTTTAATTCTTGATAATGGAATATTTAACCCTTAATTCACTGGGTACGTAAGGCAAAATTAATGTCTTCTGTGTTCAACTGTGCAATCAATTAGGAAATGCCTTCACATTTAACTTTTATTCAATTCATATTTTCCATTACCTATGACCTCAAAATCTCGGTCTTATTGATGTAAACACAAAAATCATTTCTTCAATGCAATGCAATAAATGTCAGGAAATAAATGTTCAAACATACATAACATCAATTCAAATTGATCAAAATATTTCTGCAATAAAAAAAATAATTGTGTCATGCACATTATAACTCATCAAGAGTATTACTCATTTGTAATCAGTATCTAAACATTTGTAAAACATCATTAAGGTACCTTATTTACTCATCAATGTTATCATGAAAAATCATTGTTATTTAATGGCATCAAAAAATATATTTCTCACCTTCTTCATAAAAATGCATCAAAAAGTATTCAAACTCTTATCATAAAATAATGAGTAAAATCAAAACTCAAATATATCAATTTATCAAATCATCAAACATCATAATTTTTTCATAATAAAGAAACATATTCATTACATAACAAAATAAAGTTTATAAATTTGAATCTTATTTGCACCTTGTCTAAATATCATTTTTATCTCAATAACTTCAATTCTCAAATAAATTGCATTCAGAAACATATTCATAAAATTCAAGTGACAGGAACTTACATTTCAATGTTAAAACTTTTCTTTAAAGAAATCAATTGCAGACTGTCTCAATTAAAACACCTTATTTATCTTTTCTTCCAAGGATTCTTCTACTACACAGGCATAAAAATCAATTCGTGTGTTTCCACACTCACTCTTTTTAACTTCAAAATGAAAGGCTTAATGATTATAATTTTCCATATGTACTGAATTGTACACTATTACCTGCATAACTATTATGGGCCTAAAATATCCCTTTGAGACATTCAACTTCAAAGTTCATTATTGGTGCACATTTTATCTTTCAATTACTTAAATCTTCCTTTCTTCATAATTATTTAAGTTAACTTAATCATCATCAGAACATAATAAAATTCATTGTATACATGCATGTTTATCATTGTTACACGTGTTACACACACACACACACACAAATTAATCAATGCATTGCCTATAAAATGCAGTAATAATTCTTTTGCTCTAATGGCATCATTATTTATTCAAACTTGCAAACAAAATCAACACATTTGTAAACTTTCAATCACCTATGGGTTCATATTTCACCTGTCTTCATTACCCATAACTTTATCAAAAACATTTCATCTTGGTTTGCAACTCAATACTCTCTGTGGTCCCTTAATTAATTGTTTGGAGACATTTATGATTTGAACCTTCTTTGTTGATTACGGAATACATATTCAAATTTTAGGATAACACACTTTACATAATTAAAAGATTTAATTTATTTGTTACCCTCAATATTTGTATGAGTGCCCAGATATTTTTATTTCATTTCCCAAGGAGTTTAGTAGTCTTTCTTAAATCTACCTAACAAAAAAAAATCTGTTTCCATATACCGAGTTATTTCGAAGTAAATTTGTTCTCTTCAAGTAATTGTTATTAGTCTTCCATGTTGGTCTATATACAGTTCGCAGGACATCCTCAACCCCTTGCTTTTATTTTATTTGCCCCTTTTTCTCTATTTGAACTTGACTTATCATGGCTTATTTCACCCTTCTTACTACAAGAAAAATTTTGCACAGTTTCAGTAATCACTAGTAAATTCGGATGCATTGCCCGAGAGAATATCTCGAAACATGAATGTCTAGTTATTTATCCTGGTCTCAAATTATTCTGTTAGACTCATCAACCCTTTCATTGTTAAATCAAATTTTATGTAGACCAGTATGTTTTTATCATTTGTCAAGTTCTGGGAACAAAGTCCCTGGTAATCCATTGGTACCACCACTATGGGATTGAGAAAATGCAATCGTAATTTCTAAAGGATTCTTACCCTTATATGACCTTATACTTATTATATGTAGGCTTTAATTTTACAATCTCAAACATCTATGTAAGGTCAAAAATTAATTCATCATTAAATTCAATCTTTGATTTCTGGATGTCCTACTAACTTGAGCATGAGTTTTTGTTAGTACTTGTTAGTATGTCAGGAATTTCTATTCTTAAACAAGTATTTCTCCCTATTCTCTGTATGTATTCCTTTAAGCAATATGCAATCCTGTTATATGATTCCTATTTTTGGGAGTAATTCATCAACATCATTTCTATTAACCTTTGGCTTCTCTTGTTCTATTTTAATTCTTCTTATTTCTAGGTTTCTTACCTGACAACTGAAACAAAATATTGGTAGTTATATTTCCTTTTAACATCTCCCTGTCCTTTTAAATAATCCTTCTTTTATCATCATCAAACCTACCAATAAAGTGATTTATCCTGGACAAACATCCAGTACTTTAAGGCTCCTAAGATTCCTTTTATTCTTTCATCCACAATAGTCCTTCTTGGACTGTAAAATCACAATCATTCTTATGAGCAATAAGCACATATACTCTATGCCCTAAACAAATTTTTAAACTTCTCTAGACCATTATTTGGATAATCTATCCTACTCGGTTATTTTCATTTAATTTAAGACTACTCTAATGATTCATTACCCTTCTTCGGGTTTCACCTTTTTAATGAGACATTTCTTTATATTTATGAGGCTTCACACATTATCTTTATAACTCCTGGTTGAGCGATCGGCTTAAGGTAATGTAGGATCAAAATTCATTTCTCTTCATTATTTATAGCCTTCCATTTCATTTGCACACTACATATTTTTAGGTTAACTTTATTCTAAGGCTTGGGTAATTTAGCAAATACTGCTTATTATCCCTAAGATCCTATCATTCCCCAAAACACTTTTACATCTGTCAAATCTTAGTGGAGCAGGATTTCCACTTCAACCCTTATTTCTCTACATATCTTAAACCTATCTACTCTTTTTACTTACCCTATTCAAATCTAGGGATGGGTCACTCTTTAATCTGGCTCTTTATCCTGCTATTCTCCCTATTCTAGACTAGTTCTATTATTCTTATGGCTCTATATTCTTACTAAACTTAGTAACATCATTCTATAGGCTTGTTCATTGTCTCCAAATTTAGATCATCATTCTGTCAATAGTTAGAGGAGCTGAGTGAGCCCGTCGACTTCACTCTAATTTCTAGTATTCTTTGAAATGCTAATAGCCGTGAATGGCTTGTATTCTTTGACCATGGTACTTACAATATTCTCAATGTATTATACTCCTCAATAATCGAGCCAAACATTATTTATTATCGGGATAGACATGTCAGTTATATTCTACTTATGATGATCTAACTAGTCTAATACTTCTATCCTCATTGGGTAGTATATCTCGGGAGATTTATAAGGAGACTTATTAATTCATTCTAACACTCACCGTGTTCCTTATGGGGCGTTGGCTGATAGGTTATATTTCATGATTCATACCGGTATATAAAAGGATTAACAAGTTTTAGCAGGTTCTCTGGGCAGGTTCTGGCGCCGATGTTTCTATTCTATTCTGCCTAACCTATCGCCTGCAATGGCTAATCTCTGTCTATTTCTCATCTATCCCTACTTCTATGCTCCTTATGGTTAATTTTGCCCCTTTCTGATTACTCAACTGTAATCTCTACTCCTTTATTTTAGAAGTCATTACCCGCCATTCAGATGAGTTATTTTATCCGGAGTAGTATTAATTAATTAGTGTGCTTGTATTTTCCTTCATCTGAACTGCATTATTGTCTCTTTTGACAGACTCTGGCATCCTATTTTTAGTTAATCTATCTTTTTTTATCTCTGCGGGTTATTTTTATTTAGGCATCATTATGAATTCTCTAGCTAAATTCTAGCTTTTTATATTTTCAGTACTGATCAGACTTTATTTACTTGATAGCATCATAGCTCATTTATTATTCATATGCCTATATCTTCATCTTAAATCTTTGTGCCTAACAACAACATATATCTTTTAATTCTATAAGCCTATAGCTTCAATTGCCTATGACATTTATTTCTTGGAATTCCCTCTTTATTTAGGCTATTCTATTTTATTCACTGTATTTCTGTCGACATTCTATCTTATTTATATGGCACCTAATATATATTCATAAGGAGTATATCTATTGTCAGCTACTCTTCCTATTTCTTAATTCTCTCTTTTTCTCCTTGTCTTTCTAATCAATTTCCATGTCCCTTTCTTAGTCTTTAGTCTGTTTCTCCTGTCAAATTCGTCTCCTACAAAGTGGCCAGTTTTGTAAAAGACTTGTCTTTGACAAGTAGAATCATACCCTGACTACCATCTTTTTATTTTAAGCCTGCACTTCTCACAAATAAAATTCATACTTCATTATTGTATCGTTTTTGAACGATATCTTAAGGCTCTATTGGGAAATGTTACTAAAAAATGACATCTTTATTCATCATTTGGCACATTTTGGCATTTAATTCTCTACCTAACCTGACGGTTCATATCCCTTGATTTTTACTTGTTGGTATTTCATTTCTGCAAATCATTTATTTTCACCTTTAAAATTTGGAGGCAGGTATTTCACAATATTCTATCACTGTATTGCATCCTAGTATATCAAGTGTATTTGCCAGAGTCTCTATAAGATAAAATAGTCACTTGCAACGTGGATGTACCTCCGCTACATATGCCTATCTTTCCTATATATAATTTTTCCTCTTCCTGACTTCCTTTCTATCCGGCTAACTATTTCTAATTCGTTTCTTTTTCACTATTTGGAGGATTTGTATTTCACTTTCTTTGTGCCGGAGGGCTTTCTGAGAAGTGTCTTTGTTTAATTTCATGATGGGGTTCTTTATCTCTGTGCCTGCCTTTCTCCCTGTATGTTTTCCCTTTTTCATTATTTTACCTGATTTCT
>NC_090741.1:28055472-28062972 GCF_036898095.1 Palaemon carinicauda | reverse complement strand
TTATCAACAAATAATCCATTAACGCCCTTTCTACCACTCTTCCATTTGCCATTCTTTCTCATGTATACTTTGTTTTTATCTTTCTTTTTGGAAAAGCTAGAACTTATCAACATATCTTGCTCAACACACATATCTACCAGTCTCTCACCAATCTCATTTTCCCCTGTTACACCATACTTCCCAATGAAACCTTCTACCTCTCCAGCACCCACTGTAGCATTAAAGTCACCCATGACAACTACATAATTCCTTCTACCAAGTCCTTCTACACACCTAGTTAAAAAATTCCAGAACTCAATCCACTGTTCTTCACTTTTCTCACAACCTGGCCCATACGCACTGACAAAAGCCCAACATTCATTACCCAACCTAACCCTAACCCACATTAACCCAAATGATATCTCCTTCCATTCCACTACTTAACCTGTCATTCATTCACTCATCAATAAAGCCATATCCTCTCTTGCTCTTCCCGTTTCAATCCCACACACTCTACCAGACATTTCACCAAACATCACTTCACCCTTCCCTTTAATATTTGTTTCACACAAGGCCAATATATCCATTCTTTTATTCCTATAAAACTTCCAATCATATATCTTTTACTCTCTATTGTACTACGTCCACGCACATTCAAATACCCCAAAACTAGAGTGCGGAGAGCAGTCACTCTCCTCCCACCTCCACCTGTTTGATGTCTTGCAGGATTATAATACAGGAGAAGGGGGTTCCCAGCCCCCTCATCCTGTCTCTTTTAGTCGCCTCTTATGACACGCAAAGATACGTTGGCGCTATTCTAATTGTTTACATGCCCCGCAGCCAAGGGGGGCATATATATATATATATATATATATATATATATATATATATATATATATATACATATATATATATATATATATATATATATATATTTATATATATAAAAACACATACTTATATATATATATATATATATATATATATATATATATATATATACCCCTTGGGGGCATATATATATGTATATATATATGTATATTTATATATATATATATATATATATATATATATATATATATATATATATATACATATATATATGTATATATATATATATATATATATATATATATATATACATATATATATATATATATATATATATATATATATATATATATATATATATATATATATTTATATACATATATATATATATATATATATACATATAAATATATATATATACATATGTATTTGTTTATATACTATATATATATATATATATATATATATATATATATATATATATATATATATATATATATGTATATATATATAAATATATATATATATATATATATATATATATATATATATATATATATATATATATATATATATATATATATATAATGCTTGCGCGTGCAAAATAAAATATTTATATAGCAATGCAATGCAGATGTATCAAGGGCCATTAATACTTTTCAAAACAGATCCTAAAATCCTATAAATTTTCTTTAGAATAATTTTGAATGAATAAGAATCAAATACTTGAGAAAGTTCTATAATTGGCTATCCATATATTACGACAAAGAACAAGTAAAAGGAAGAATCCTAATATAGGCTTGATTTTTTTTTTATTATTCATCTTAAATCCTATGAAATTCGAAAATGTAACACCATTATCCATTCTTTGGAAGATGACCCCGAAAAAGCCATCACCCTAAATTGTTTTTCCGAAGCTTTATGGAAAATCTTTCTGGATTTGTATTATTACTTAATAACTTCACAACTAGGTGCTCAGAGATTACGTTCGTTGACAAAATAATCAGAAAATCTTGAAGTCATTATCAATAAACACAAATTATAAAATTGTTCAACCCTTTTCTTCTAACCAACCCTTTGGAATTCTTTATTTTCCTGGAAACAAGTATCTGAATTCAATCATCTAAAAGAGAAAATCATTCAAACAACCCTTTTCTCTATTAATATAATTCAATTCACTATACATTATAGATAAGTAATTTTCCAAACAGTTTCTAAACGTACACACTTCGTTTTGCAGAAAAAAAATAAAAATAGTGGGGATCTTGGCGAAGACTGCTTCAAATACCAACACAATTAGACAGAAATTAAGAAGAGCGAGTAATTTGCCGAGTAACATATCTCCGATTGTTTTTTCATTGAGGACTTGGGAGGAAATAAATATCGTAAATGTCTTTATTTTGTTTTAATTATATCCTATATAAAAATCCTAAATATATATATATATATATATATATATATATATATATATATATATATATATGTATGTATACGTATATATATGTATAAATATATATATATATATATATATATATATATATATATATATATATATATATATACATATATATATATATATATATATATATATATATATATATATATATATATATATATTTGTATAAATATATATATACATATACATATATATATATATATATATATATATATATATATATATATATATATATATATATATATATATATATATATATACTGTATATATATATATATATATATATATATATATATATATATATATATATATATATATATATATATATATATATATATTTATATAAATATATATATATATATATATATATATATATATATATATTTATATAAATATATATATATATATATATATATATATATATATATAAATGTATATATATATATATATATATATATATATATTTATTCAAAATATAAAACAGAAGTTCACCGTCTTCAATTAAAAAAAATTGTGGGTATCAAATGAAAATAAAGACCTTGACTTTCAAAATATTATCTTGAACTAGAGACCACTTGTCGAATAATAAACACACAAACAGGGAATATATAAGAGAAAAGATAAATCTTTTTCCATACGGTCACCGCATAAAAGCATAAGTGTTCACAATTTCTTAGAGAGAGAGAGAGAGAGAGAGAGAGAGAGAGAGAGAGAGAGAGAGAGAGAGAGAGAGAGAGAGAGAGAGAATTATAAAATTAATTGTCAATGAAAATGATAATAGTAGTGAAAGTTTTGCCAATAAAGACAGTGATAGTGATGTAGATGATAAACATCAAAATAATAATAATAATAATAATAATAATAATAATAATAATAATAATAATAATAATAATAATAATAATTCCTATAAATGCCCTACTGCCTTCACTGAGTGTTGATGCTTTAACTGAAAAGGAATACAATTTACCCATAAAAGAAACCCTTTCGGGTACAACTAAGGAACATATGTGGCGGACTACCCTGAAATCTGTACTCTTTGATGTAGATGCAACAGTTTCTCCTTTACTTAAATCATATGTCTGTCTCACTCACCGTCCAATGGAATAGGCGACTTTTTGGGTGATGTGTTTGACAGTAAACAGAGTAACGAAAAACTTGATCTTACTCATTCTTATTTTCCTAAGGCTAACCTGAGTAGTTTAGCTTCTCAATCTCATGAAATTAAAGGCCCTTAATGTTTACGGAGGTGTAGACCCAAATGTTTTTTTTTTTTCTATTTTTAATGAAAACTTCAGAATTTTCAGCTCCAAAGTTATCTGTTATTTTGCTCAATCTAGCAAGAAGAGGAGTTTTTAGCACTGGTTGGAGAATGGGTGATGTTATTCCACTGTGTAAATGTGTTTATGGTAGGTCAAGTCCAACTGAATACCGCCAAATTTTCATAACTACTAGATTATCTAAAGTTTTTGGACGTATTTTAGCAAAACGTCTTAATACGTTTGCTGAAGGTAATCATCTGTTCATCAGTTTGCAATTTTGGTTTTCATAAAAGCCTTAAGCATTTGATGACCCTCTTACAATATCCAATGATGTACAGAAAACCCATGATTGTGGCCACGAAGTTCGTATGATTACCGTGTTAATCATGAGGCCCTCTTTTCCAAACTCAAACAGTTGGGAGTGGGTGAATCTTTTTTTAGAATCATTATTGAATTTTTAAGTAATAGATCGCAAAGAGTGGTTGTTGATGGGCACCATAGTGAGTATATGGATATGATATCCGGTGTTCCACAGGGTAGTGTTCTTGGCCCATTAGTTTTCATACTACAAACACATTACATGTGGTTTGCCCTATAAAACGAGCTTTTTGCATATGCAGATGATGCTACTCTCTTTGCATTAATTCCATCCCCTTATTGTAGATCTGGGGTTACTGAATCCCTTGATATAGATCTAGCTAAAATTGGTGCATAGTGCAAATTATGGGGCATGAAGTTGAATCCTAACAAAACTCAAAGTGTGATTGTAAATATATCAAGGACAGTGACTCCTCAACAAACAGATCTTAGCATTGATAAAGTTTCTTTAACTCTGTACGAATATTTTCAAATTTCAGGTGTGATACTCGACAGCAAATTCACTTCTAAGAAACACATTAGGTCTGTGTTTTCTTCAAATGCACAAAAAGTTGCTTATTGAGAAAGTCTTTCAAGATTTTCGGTGATCAATCTATTCTGAAGAAGATTTGTAATTCTTTCATTCTACATTTTTCGAGTATTATTCCCCTGTCTGATCTTCAGCTGCTGATTCTCATCTGAATAATATATGACAGGAAAGTAATGCCTATTAAATTTCTTATTTCTTATGTAGATATTGATCTTTTGCACAGTCGTTGAATTAGTTCGTTATGCATGTTGCATAAGATTTTTCATAATCGTGATCCTACTTTACATTCAGATCTTCGCAGACAGTTTTTGCCAATTTTTTTTTCTTTGCTAAAAGTCTTCCTTTTGCCTATCAGAAGGCCGTGATATGTGTAGAATTCATATCTAGCCTCTATAATGCCCCACATGGTCATCAACGCCCCCCTTATGTTAATAGTAAAAATAAGAAATATCATTAGTAATTGTCTAATTTTTATAGTCTACCCCTTAAAAACTGTTCAAAGTCGTTTTCTAACATCAGTGACATCAAAGAAAATAGGTTCAGGGGTGACTATGATTTTATATCCAATATTTCTGTCATCAGACAAAAATCGTAATTTCTCGTTTTTTCTTTTTCGGGAGAGGGGTGTATTTCTTTGCTTGTCCTGCTCATATGCCTTAAGTAATATAATATTTAGATGTTTAGGCTATCAAGTGACAAAATACCTACAAAACCTCAGAAGGTTTTTTCCGTAAATCAAGATTTTAATTTTTGGTGAATATTTATTTCTAGGTTTCCCACCATCATCAGCTTGGCTTTCACTGAAGTTATTGCTCGTTTTTTTCTTGCTGTGTGCTTATTTACAATTCGATTTTGATAAAACTTTGTGTGCTTGTTCCAGGTGGATTAACAAACATGCCTATAGAACGAAATTTTAATTCAAGACAGTAGTTTCTCACTGGTCACCAAATAACATTAAGTCGCTAGCTCCGATTTACACATTTTTATTCATAAAATACTTTATTTTCCCTGTAGGATGATAAAACTTACAGAGGATATGCCTTATTATAGTGCTAATAATGGCTGAAAATTTCATTAGTGTGTCTTGATTAGTGTATTTTTGGGAAATATGTTTTACGATTGGCACCCATTCAAGGTGGAGCCTACCCTTTTTATAATAGTGAGGCCTTCTCCATCATGAGACTCAATACTATACAGCATTCTAGGAGTTTTATTTCAGCTGTGACCAGTTGTTGAATGATCTTTTTAACAGGGTAGTTGAATCGATAGAACTTGAAGAGTTCAAACTAGCTGCAATTATTTTTGTGTTCAACAGTCCGGAATAAGTCTTTTTATAATTTATATTTGCAGTATCTTTTTTGATGCGACTACTTTTAAAATATTCTATTAAAAGTTAATTATTTCTCATATTGTTTTTTTTTTCTTTTAATCATTAGGCTATTATTCCTTGGGGCTTTTTGCTTTTCCAACTAGTGTTGTAGCTTATCTAATAATAATAATAATAATAATAATAATAATAATATGATAATAAAAAACAATCTGCTTTTATAACCAAACAAATAACTCCCTATTCTCACGTAAGCTCTGATCTTTTCCCAGAAATTTAATTTTTTGTTCTAGTTGTCAGATAAAGTGTCGTTCTCTCCAACAGTTTTAATTAAATGGTCGAGAGTCATGTTTTTTTCATGAAAATTTGCTGAAGTCTGTTTTTAAAGACAGCGAAGGTTTTTAAAATTGATAATGCTGTGCTCATTCACGACGCGTTAAAATTGCTTGGGTTCACATGAGGTCCTTGGCTAATGTAATTTAGAGCTTCACCCCAGCTAGATTGTTATGATAGTCCTATTATTATAAAGTTTATGCTGACATGGAAATTATTAATATATATATATATATATATATATATATATATATATATATATATATACATATATATATATATATATATATATATATATATATATATATGTATATATATATATATATATATATATATATATATATATATATATATATATATACACGCACACACACACATATATATATATATATATATATATATATATATATATATATATATATATATATATATATATATATATATATATATATATATATATGTATCACAATAATCATCATCAATTCCTCCTACGCCAATTGATGAAAACGGCCTCGGTTAGATTTCACAAGTCGTCGCCATCTTGAGGTTTTAATTCCAAACTTCTCTATTCATCCTCTCCTACTTCGCGCTTATAGTCATCAGCCATATTGACCTAGGTATTACAAATCTACTTGTACCTTGTGGAGCCCAACACAAAGATTGGTGAACTGCTCTCTCTCTCTCTCTTGAGGAGTGCGTAGAGCAAGTCCAACCATCTACATCTACCCCTCATCATATCATCGACATATGGTACTCAAGTAATACCTCTTATAGTTTAATTTCTCCCAATATCCTTCTGAGGGCTTTGTTTCAAATCCATTAATTCCATTGGATATTGTTCATTGTCATACCATGACTCAAGTACATATGGTATTACTGATCTCATTAAACTGATTTATAGTCTGATTTTTATGTTATTTCAGGCGATATGATTTCTCAATTTTACTTAACCTAGCCGTTGTGTGATTTCCTTTTTTCAATCTATCACTAAACTCTAATTCTAAAGATCTTGTATTAAAGCTCATAATTCCTACATACTTAAATGATTCCACCTCATTAATCCTTCCTCCGCCCAATGATATTTCCTTTTCCATTGCAGACTCCGTTTTCATCATCTCTGTCTTTCTTCTATTTATCTTTAGCCAAACGTCGTGTGATATTTCATGCATTCTAGTAAGCAAGCATTGCAAATCATGTGGTGTTCTGCTAACGAGGACATCATTATCAGTATACTCTAAGTCCGCAAATTTCCTACACACACAGATGTATGTGTGTATATATATATATGTATATATACATATATATATATATATATATATATATATATATAAATATATGTATATATATATATATATATATATATATATATATGTATATATATATATATATATATATATATATATATATA
>NC_090741.1:28030472-28050472 GCF_036898095.1 Palaemon carinicauda | reverse complement strand
GTTAGAGTGTCTTCTGGAAGTACCTAACTTACCAATAAAATCATATCGCCATTTTTAAGTAATTTTTTTTTCTCAAATTTAATATCTGGCTAAAACTGTGCTAAATAATTTGGTTATGACACAGCAAATACAAGTCAAACAACCAAGGTTTTTGAATAACCCTTTTTTTGAACAATGTTCACATAATCAAAATATGTGTTCTTGCAGAGGTGATGGTAACGGTGGATTGCAATGACAAGCACATTAATGTCGGGGTATTGAATGTAAATTTCAGTTTCTCCTCTTCGAGCGGCATTCACATTGTGGCAAATAAGCCTTGTGGCAGCTTCTTCGTGAGAGTTGCAGAGATGTTGAATATCCATTGAGTTTGAGCGCACCTCTTGTCGTATAATGTGACGAGCCAAGAGTAGGATGTGAATCAAAGGCGAGATGAAAGCAACCTAGTAACTTTATTACGACACATTGAGTATATATACACACAGGGTCCCGTTAAGGTGGTCACAAAATACAGACATGCTATTTCTTGTCAAACGACAACCGGTTCTGTTAACAGTTAACAATTGAGTATGCAGACATGTTAAAACAAGTTGCTGTCAGTGTAAGGAGAGAGTGAAGATACGAAGGATAATATATACAAAAAAGAGAATTGTAGTTACAATGTACGCTCGTGTGACACACGGGTGGTACATCGCTCCTCCCCCCATTAAAAATGACAAACTGTACATGTTGAATAGGGCGTCCTGATCTAGAGAGGAGAACTGTAGGTGGGTCACCTGGCAGGAGATTAACAGGTTTTAGATGATCAATGGAGACCCAGTCTTCTTTGCCATATATAATATTTGGTAGGAAGGCTTTCGGATTGCGTCGGATCACAAGGAAAGGGCCGGTGTAAGGGGATGTTAGCAGTTACTTGCTAGTGTTGTTGCGTAGGAAGATGTACATTGCAGAGTGCAAGCCTGTCGGTATTTAATGCTTTGCTGGGGGCTCGTGAGTCTGACGGCATGGAGTAAATTTTCCCACATCATGACGTATGCGATGGATATCGTCGGAGGAGATTGCAGAAGGAAAAAATTTGGCAGGCACAGCCACCGAGTCGCCATACAACCTTTCAGCTGCCAAGAGGTCCAGGGCCTCTTTAGGAGGGGACCTCAGTCCCAGGAGGACCCAGGGAAGCTGAGTAAACCAGTTGGAGTCCTTATAGCAGGACATCAAAGCTGCTTTCAGGGTGCGATGAAAACGTTCAACCATTCCATTGGCAGCAGGGTTTTAGGCAGTTGTCTGATGTAGAGTGATGTTCAGAATATTCTCTAATGATATACAAAATTTAGAGGTGAAAGTGGTACCCCTGTCAGAAACAATATGCTCAGAGATACCAAATCTTGCTATCCATCCTCAGAGTAAGGCAGATTATCATGAGATAGACATTGCAGTTTTCATGGAAATGGCTTCAGGCCAATGAATGGAGTGGTCGATGACGGTAAACAGGTAACGATGTCCTTGTGATGTGGGTAGGGGCCTACAACATCCACATGAATGTGGGCGAAACGATGCTGAGGTTGAGGAAAGGTGCCCACTCCTGAATCCGTGTGTCAATGTACTTAGGAAGTTTGACAAGAAGTACAGGCGCATGCCCAATCGTTAGCATCCTTAGTAAGGGCGTGCCAAATGAAGTTCTTCAGCAGCTCTGCAGTAGAACGGCGCGAGGGATGTGAAAGGCCGTGAATGAAATCAAACACATGTCGACGCATGGGAGCAGAAATCCACGGTCGCGGGATCCCAGTACTGACGTCAAAAAGGAAGGTGGTGTTGGAGTCGTCGGGTGGGACATCTTCCCAACGGAGGGATATGCATGATTTCCTACATGCTCGATAATCTGGATCCTGCCGTTCAGCTTCAACCAAAGCGTTGTAATCGAATCCCAGTTAAAAGGCGGCCAATGTGTTTTTTGACCGGCCATCGGCAACAGGATTATTTTTCCTAGGGACTTGTTGAAGGGTGCAATTGTATTCAGCCACGGGGGAGAGATGTCGGCGTTGACAGGCGGACCAGGTGTCAGACTGTCGAGTGAAGGCGTACAGCAGATGCATGTTGTCTCTGCGAATGATGAAGGGTGTACCTTCTAAGAAAGGGTGAAAGTGATGGAGAGCCAAGTGCACCGCCAGCAATTCGCTATCGAAGGTAGAATAACCTGATTCGGGCTTGGACAATTTTTTGCTGAAGAAGGCCAATGGGCCAGGCGAGCCGTTGACCACCTGTTCAAGTACTGCACCAATAGCGACGTCACTGGCATCGGTCGAGAGGAGAGGGGCATGTAGGACGGGAAAAGTTAAAGCAGCAGCTGTTGATAGGGCATTCTTTGCGTTGCAGAGGGCCACTTCTAGAAGGGGGCCCCACTTCAGGTCTTTTGGCTTGCCCTTGAGGGAGGCGTAGAGAGGAGCAAGAGTGACGGTATTGGCTGGCAGAAAACGGTGATAATAGTTGATCATGCAAGAATTCCTGCAGTGCTCTGACGGTTAAGGGCGTGGGGAAGTTCTGAACGGCTGCTACCTTCTCAAAGAGAGGATGGACTCCTTCTTGTGTGATGTGGTGCCCTAAGAACAACACTTAGTTGGCGCCAAAGGTACACTTGTTGTACCTAACTACAAGCCCGTTTTGTTGCAAGCGATCGAGCACGATGCTCAGGTGACGGAGGTGTTCCTCTTTTGAGGAAGAGAACACAAGTATGTCGTCCAAGTAACTATCGACATCTGGTATGGCAGCGCATACAAATTTGGGTAAAGGGCACCTTACAAGGAAAGATGTTTGGGCAGGTTGCAAGCAAGCAATAGTGGTCATGTCCCTGAGGGCGAGCGAAACCTTTTGGTTCCCCAACGGTTGTTGAGAGTGCTGAAAAAAACTTTGCTATACGAGCGGATGGCGACGGCGAGTACTGCAGCAGAAGGTATATTTAGAAGGCCTCATAGGCTATTGGGGTTTCTCCTTGTTCACAAAGCAAGTCGGATATTTCTGGGAAGGTGTCCTAGGGTACCGCCGCAAGAACATAATCGGCTTTGGCGGTTGAGTGAGTCACGCCCTTGATGCGAAACTGGACTTCTGTGCGCTGAAACCAAGCAAACGCCTCTCCGCTGGCGAACAAGAAAGTTTCAATGGGGCGGCGCCAACTTCCGTGGAGTCCGTCATAGTAACAGTGATGGGGGGAAGGTGGGAGGAGCGAGTCGACTTCCGAGGTCACTAACAAGCCAAGAGTAGGATGGGAATCAAAGGCGAGATGAAAGCAACTGAGTAACTTTATCATGGCACATCAAGTATTTATACACACAAGGTCCGTGTAAGAAGGTCACAAAATACAGACATGCCATTTCTTGTCAACCGGCAACCAGTTCTGTTAACAGTTAACAATGGAGTATGCAGACATGTTAAAACAAGTTGATGTCAGTGCGAGGGGAGAGCGAAGATACAAAGGATAATATATTCAAAAAAGAGAAACGTTGTTACTATGTATGCCCCTGTGACACACAGGTGGTACAGTAATAACTATGAAGACTGTGCGCCTACCATCAAAATGGTAGATTGCTTTCTTTGCAAAAAAAACTGTCAGTTTATCTTTGGTTGTGTTGCTACACAAAAACTGCTTTACTGACACCATACTAACTTGTGTGTTATCAGCAACCTAGTAAGCAGTAGTTGGCTTGCCACCCTTATGAACTCCTTCAGTAATGTAGGAATATCATAGCGGTCAAAGACTAGATGGAACTCGTCATAGTACAAGCACTTGTTGCTTAGTGTGCCTGTGAAGTAGTTAGACGATTTGGGAACATGTCTTGACCCAAGGTGGTATACCCATTGCCTGGACAGTTGTTATTCCATCAGTAAAAGTCACCTACCTTCTCTGAAAGTGTAGGTTGCGTGCGTGTTTGTTTATTTGCTGTTTGTGAATTGAAGTCCTTGGGAATTTGATAAGATGATATGGTCTACCCAAAGAATTACATAGAGTACATCAAGGTAATCTCATGGTTCAATATATCATTATTTCAAGAATTTGATGATTTAGTATAAAAACATCCTTTTGCTTATAGCAATTTTAGTTATTTTTTAGTTTGTGTTTTGAAGCATGATAAGAACATCTTCAGACTCTTTGAGAACCCTTGAGCATCAGAAGAAATGTTTAGAGTCAGTTATCCACAAAGATATCAAACTTATCATTTCCAAATATTTAGTGTTGAACTCTTTTCTAGTTTGCAGGCAAAAGTAGATTGGACTGACAGAAGTATCTTCAAACTCAACTAAAAATAAATTAAAACAGAAAAAACATTTATGACCACATGGTTTGCCAAAGCCTTCCTTTATATAAAAAAAGTTTAGGTTTAAAAAATGATTACGTTTAATTGTTAGGAAGTTATGCAACAAATATATGAGAAGGGAGACATAATTATGATTTTTTGTAGGAATATATAGGTCTACTCTGTCTCTCTCTCAAAGAAGAATACTAGAGTTAACCATCATTTAATCATATACTCTGTGTTGGTAGTGCACCTACCTTCGTGATGATAAAGCAATGTTATTAGTGATATCCCCTGGATGCAGATCACCACAATTTTTTATTTTTTGGCAGCTCCTTAAGTATACCCATCAGCTTTTTTTGTGTTTGTTTGATAAGAGATCCCCACTAACTCTGAACAAGGCTCGTGAGAAGCCTCTTTGAGGTTGATCTCAGGGTGTAAGCGTGCAACAATAAACATGCCGTTAAATAGTTAGCTGTCATGATTGATGTCAACTAACTGATAATCCAGTTTGTGCTTCACTGACTTTTTTGCCCTTTTCTACATCTTCAGTTGAACCTTCTTCATTTTGGCCTAGATACTTCCCCTTTTTTTAAAGTATTCTTCAACCAGCTCATCATACTTCTACACAAGGTCTTCTTGGTTACAAAAATCTTTTTGCACTGGGGCTGGCATCATAACTTCTCTGATAATATTAGTCAGGTCTTCTTATTCATATTTAATAGGATTCATGGATATAAGCACAGTCTTCAACTGAACAATGTTCTCTTTTCACCTTATCCGGGTAGCCATTAACAGGTCATGGTGTTCCCTGTGTGCAGCATTTGGTAAGCCTGCCATCACATGTGCTTCTTCAGAAAACCTACTTAATTTTGAAGCTGTAAGGAAGAATCACTCCTGAGTTGAGGCATTCTGTGTAATGATGAAAAGTCCTCCAGTGATTCTCATGATGCGATTGATGTGCTCAAGAGCATGATCCACCCCAATTGCACAAAATTGAATATGGTTCTTGTTGACTTCAAAGTTTCTGTCCTTGACCCTTTGGTGTATGTATGGGTCTGTGACCAAAAGATTTTCCATCTCTACAAGATAGAGTGAGACCAGGCTGCCATAATTGAACTTGCATTGAGCAAAAAAATTCTTGCACAGAGCATCAAGTGATGACAGATGCCGCTCCCAAAGGCCATCACCGGTAGCATGGATGGATATATACACCAGTAATACCATCTCCATGTAACTTCACACAAATTTGAAGAGTGGTGTCTTTGCTTCCATCGTTTTATCAAATGTGGCCATTATATCAATATCCTTTGTGAGCTAAGGGTAACTACCATATATGGTTGCTCCTTTACTGCATATGTTGAACACATCTTTGGTTAAGCTAGTGTGCGGCCTCAGAACATGGACCCTTCAGATGACGATGATCTAGGAGGAGTTCTTCTAAATAGGGATCATAGAAGGCATAAACTTAAGTAATATGTGCTTTTAGAACTCTTTTCATGTGTTTCGCTTCTATAATCTGTCTTGTTGTTTTTGGATCATAGATGCCTACTTCACCTCGGCACGCTGTCTTCCAAAGTATTTCCAACTGCCCATAGTGCAGCCATCACTGTATGCATCTCACTAAGTGTTAGAACCACTTGCCATTGAATCACCACTGGTGATCTCAAGCAGCTTTGCTCGCATATATAAGGCCATTTCCATAATGTTAACAATCTTCCTTTTAGGTCCCATGACCAAGCAGTTGATGTGTGGATATTCAGCATGTCCATTCTGTCATCTTTCATATACAAACTTGAGGAACTTATAATTACCTTCCTCTGATGGTTCAGTCACTAGATCGTGAATGTCTGGCTTCTATCACTGAATGCACAGTTTGAATTAGTTTCTGATTTTAATTTCTTAATGGTTCTTGGCTCCATGTATGACTACTTATTGGAATACACCAAATTTAGAAACTCTCTCGTGGTGAATATGGATATGTATTTATTATTATATGTCCTTCACTATCATGTACAAAAGTCAGTGGATGTAAGTCATCTTTGGCCATCTTCCTGAAAAACAAAAATTTATATATTAGTGCATGTTGGTTTGAGTCGATTGTGGTTTTCTGGCGGTAAAGCATATAACAAAAGCTATTAATTTTGTAATACACATAAGCATGTTTTGCCTTCCCATGCCACATTTCACAAAATAATCTTGTAAGTATTCTGGCAGTCATTTAATTTTCGACTAAAATAATCTAAGTAGTCATTCCATTGTATTTAGGGACTTTCCATCTCTTGAGATTTTTAATGATAGCTTTGACTTTAAACACAATAATTTAATTCATAGACACATCAAGGGCTTCTTCAGCTTCAGGTATTTCCCATGTAGACGAATAATGAGAAATCGGAACATGGTTTTTCCCTTTATTATAAAAGGTTCATGAACACACTTTACACAGCGAGTACCATATTGTTTTTATGAGCACTTGAGCGGTACTTCCAATCCTGAGCAAATCATACATTGTTGGTCTGTCAATATTGCTGAAACTACCAAATTTGTGGAATCCTCCCCTGTGATGGAAATATACTCTTATCATTTGGCTTGAGACACATAACCTATCAGAGCTAAGACGCGTAATCTATAGTGATCTCGCACAACAATTTCTGAGTCATAGTACTCTTAAAGAGGCTATTTGATCTCACTGTATAAAACACGTACTTCAACATATTTTTCATGCAAGGATTTGAACAGGTATATCAATCAAATTACTTCCTTCATATCTCGTATTCATGACCTCAATAAAGTGCTCAATTCAACATTGCCCTACTTTATTTTCTGTTGTTATAACAGATTTATATATCTTTTTAATGGACATATGCTTCTTATTTGCACCAGTAGAGACTACATTAATAAATCTATGAACAATTCTTACACCATAGCCACTCCCTGAATTCATAGCTTTGGAAGCCTCGTCTACTTTCTGTCTACATATATTCTCCAGTTATTCCTGACTTTTCTTTTGACCCCACTATCAATACTGGAATACTTAGCATGCTCTAACTTTTATTTTCTATTACTTCCTCAAAAGCATTCACAAATCAATTTCCGCTTGTGTATTCTTCCATAAGTGTCCTAAGTTTCATTTGTCAGCCATGGTGTTCACTTTGTAAGTGCATGTCCTAAAACCTTATTACCAGCTGACTGATATAATTGTCTGATCTTCGTCTTTTAAAGACTCTGAGATTGCAAATCGATATCTATTCAATCGCAAAGGTATATCTGCGCTCATCGTCTAGAAGCATAGTTGTATCAAAACTAGGTATTTCTAGATTTCTGTTGGGTGTTTACAGTTTTTAATTTTAGTGTGACAATGATTAGCTGATGGTTACTCCCAATATCTGTACCTTTATGTGTTCTTAATTTCTCAAATTCCTCCTTCTCTCTTTTTCAAGGACTATGTGAATTTTTTCCTTATTACCTTCTAATTGGCAATGTTTCATTTCTATCGGTTACGTGCCTTGGAATAGTTGCGGTAACTTAGATGAAATATTGTGATTTTAAACATCAAATTTTTTGTTTTCTATGTTCGTACATTTGTTATTCTGGATAAATATAAAGTAAATATCATATGAATTTTATGATTCCTTGCGAAAGCAGCATTACATTCAGTTTTATTGGAGGCACCTCAATCGGAATGGCATGGTATATATATATATATATATATATATATATATATATATATATATATATGTGTGTGTGTATATATATATATATATATATATATATATATATATATGTATATATATATATATATATATATATATATATATATATATATATATATATATATATATATATATATATATAAGAGAGAGAGAGAGAGAGAGAGAGAGAGAGAGAGAGAGAGAGAGAGAGAGAGAGAGAGAGAGAGAGAGAGATTCTCTTTCACTAGATTCTAGAATATTTTTGTTTTACCAAAGCATGACCTCTTAGCCTTGAAGAATTTGTTACATACTTCTTGCATCTAGCAAAGCAATAAGTTATTACCCTTGGAAATAAAAGACTGAGAAAAATCATTAACTTTATCAACTTCAAAGTATGATCCAAAGTATAATCGAACGTAGGTTTTCCATAGGAATTACAGAATCATATTGTTTACTGACTAATAATCATATTTTTTCTTCGATTGATATCTTACAATACAGTTTCCGCTATTTTTTTTTCAATTATCTTAATTGCAATCATACACACGAATTCCAAAAACTAATTATTCCTAACCGTCAGCTTCAAACGTCAGCATCCCAATATAGGTCTACATCAATGTATATAGAATGTAGGCTACAGAACTGCCCACTTCCCTCCCTAAAAGTTATCCTTATTAAAGTTGTTATTAATATGTATTTTATCTAAATTTTTTCTTTAATTATTATATTGTTCAAAATGTCCAGTGTGGCCTAAGCAAAGAAATTTTGTCATAGATTTCAACTTGATTGAAAGGAAGGAAATGTCAGCATACCCACCAAGGTTAATAGAACACGTACAAAAAAAAAATCTATTCCACAAGACAATAAAGAAAAGATTGAAGGGGAAAGTTGAACACTTCAATAATAATGTAGACTATATTTAGTACAGAGTAATTGTCTTTACTTGGAATAAATACAAAACTGCCTTCTATTCGGGTGTTGATTGTGGAGAGCGACCTACAATAGACATGGAAAGCTTTATATACCTCAGTTAAATGTTAACAATTCATCAGCTTTACCTTATTGTGCCAATGGTGGCAAAGACTAATGCCAAAATTCCCCTTTTTCAGAACATGCAATTGTTCCATACGTTAGATCAGTTTTATCTTTTGTTTTCAGAATAATATCTATAATCCCGTTATTATATATGCTCTAATAACTATCATACTCTTTTATATCATGAAATCATAATAGCTCCTGACACTGTAACAAAAAGAAAGAAATAGAACACTGGATAGTGAAAAAACCGATTATATTCGTAAGCTAGGGATTGCAAACATAACAACATTCAGGTGCTGTAAAGGACCCCATGAATCGATTGTGTTGGACAATGAGAAAATTACTTCACTTTATTGTAATAGATAATTGTTAAATAAATGCAGTAGATATTTACAATTAATTTCAAATGCTAGTAGGGTCTGTCATACAATATTGGTCATGTATAACGTTAGTCTACTGATGATATTTAACCGTTGACTTTCAAAACAATCTAATGGTGGTATGTGCTGATCAATATTTCCATATCTGACAAGTTATAATGGATGTATATACATACATAGACGCATAGTGTATATATATATATATATATATATATATATATATATATATATATATATATATATATATATATATATATATATATATATATATGTATATATATGTATATATATATATATATATATATATATATATATATATATATATATATACATATATATATATATATATATATATATATATATATATATATATATATATATATATATATATATACATAGAAATAAATAAATATATATATATATATATATATATATATACGTGTGTGTGCGTTTGTGCATGATTCTCATATCTTTTGTAATTTTTTCATCAATAATCTTTGAATTTCAAAGAATTAGAGAAAGATTATTGTAAGAAGCAGCCCTTCTAAATTCAAACACATATTTTTACAAAATGATTAAAAAACTTGCATATATTTCTTATCTAAATGCAGGATTACTGCTCTATGAAAGGATTTTTACGCTCTCATCTCCATACAATTATTGTCATAAATAGATTTTACCAAAAAAAGAAAAGGCGACTTTCAAACTAATATACAGTCTATGTTCATATATTATGTCATTCGGTTTTTAGGCATATATATTATGGATACTATAATCTTATGTTAAGCCTAAGTCATAAATGTTCATTGCTTTCTTAGATATTATCATAACAAATTGGATATGCCTGATCTCTAGTAACGCACGGCCGTACAAAAGTGCTTGCCTACAAATACACACACAATCTATTTCATTTAAGGACGAAAATTTGTAAACTTACCTAATGATATAAATAGTTATCGAGTATATAATGAAGATTTTCATTGCATCATATGAAGAAACACTCATGTTTCATTTTATTATCATTATTATTGTTACTAGCTGCGCTACAACCCTACTATGAGACTCAGGGCCTCTGTAACACGGTTTTTTGGACTTTGCTCCTTATCAATGCATCGGATGTAGCTGAAAGTTGACATATGTATATTTTACAACCACACACAAATTTTGTCAGCATTATCAATAACCTAAACCCGATAGTTTTCATTTTTATAGAGTAAAAATTATCTAGCCGACGCCATGGCCAGTGATAACGAGCCAAGAGTCGAAAACATTCATTAAGTAAGCAATGTAAACACCTTTTGACAAAATTTTGCCCCGCCCATCCACCAGACACCCATTCACCTTCTTCCATAGGCTCTGAAACCCATAATAGTCAAGAATGGCTAACAGGATTTGGAATTGCCCCCGTGGTTGCAAAACTGCATTTGTCTTACGACTTGCAACTTTGTACAGTCAAGAGAAAGCCCGCGGCCATATTTACTATAGCCTGAATAGGTAATTATTCAGTTTCTAGTTTAAATCCAAGGTTTATGGTCTGATTTGTATTTAGCGTAACATGATTATAATACTTGTAATGTCAGTCAGGCTTTTGAACATTTCCATTAACTATTCACTATGCCACCAAGAGAGAGAGAAAGAGAGAGAGTGTATGTAAACAGTCTTCATATAACTATTTTTGTTAAAATAAGATTTTTGTGCTAACCTCTCCATCAGACCAACGGATCATCCGATATCATTTTTTTCTTCTTCTTAGGCCGTACGACCGTGTTGGCTATGTTTTGGGCATGACAGCATTTTGTAAATAAATCATGAATAGTTTTAGGAGTTTTATTTGTACATCTAATGGGAAATTATAGAAGTAAAGTGAACATAATTCATTTATCCTTTAAAATAATTACTACATGTACCCAAACAAATAATAGTAAAGATGATAATGCAATGAAGGAATGATACAATACTTTATCCTTAGCTTCAACATCGGCAATAACATACCCAGTTACCAAAATTTGTCAGCTTTATGAAATAACCTATTATCTAATGTTTAACTTAATTTCTGAGGAGGCCATAGCTTATTGCACAGTGGAAAAACATGACAAAGACTTTATGAATGGCGGAACGATACATAAATGTGGGTGGGGTATCTGCGCTAGCGTAGTAATACTACCATAACAGTAGTGCCGCAACAGTACAGTAGTATACATGAATTAAACATATAGGCCAACTGCTGGGATCCTTGAGGATCATTTAGCACTTATTACAACTACTCGAGAAATGAGATTTTTTAGCCAGAATTTAAATTTCATAATCCAGCAATGCCCATGATAGCCTTCAGTGTTATCCTGAATTATAACGAGGCCAACGTGGGTGGAGCCTCATGAAGTCATCATTCTGACGATAATTATTGGTGAAGGTTTAAAGCCAAAATACGGTACCGGTTTTTTTTTTTTAGTAAATAGGTAGGTAGATAGACAATAAATAAAAATTGCTTGACATTGGATATATCAGTTATCAAATCAAGCTTGTCTACTACGTTTTTGAAAATTACCAACTATTCCCTACACCTTGTCAATCTGATTCTGACCTATAAAGTAGACTGTAATTTCTTAGGAAACTTATTTTGGGAGTTAAACTAATCATCAAAGTGTTTTTGTATTTATTAACATATTTTGTTCGTTTGTTCATTATGACAATTCTCAGTGGAGAGGTTTCAGAGTTCATAAAGGTGTACTGCTTTGCTTTTATTTACACTTTTGTGTTATTATTGGCAGAGGTATAGCCTTCGTTACGTATAACCAATCATCGAGCGAGAAAGAGAGAAGAAATGCCGTCATAAGTTACGTAACGAGTGCGTTCGAAACCTTTTCTCTGAGTAAGTTGGCCCGTCTTCAAAAATCGTCACTTTTACTTAATAAAGTACCAAATTTATTCAACCTACGTAATGCAGAATATAGTCAAAATTTATGTGTAGATATAATGTGCATTCTGAATAAGCGTTATATTTATGAAATTCATAGAAAAAAAGTTATTGCGAAAAAACCGTGTTACAGAGGCCCTGAATCTCATAGTAGGTGGAAAAGCAGGATACCATAAGGACAAGGGTTTTAGCTGGGAAGAGTAGCCCGCTGAGGAAAGGAAATAATGAAATAGATAATCTACAAAAGAAGTAATGAATAATTTAAATTGAATATTCAATGAACAATAACCACATGAAAATGAAAACTCTAATATATCAACTATAAATAATTAAAAAATGTGGAAAAAAAAGATAGAATATTGTGCTCGAGTGTACCTTCAAGCAAGAAAACTCTACCCCAAAACAGTTAAAGACCATTGTACAGAGGATATGGCACTCCCTAAGACGGAAGAATAATGGCTTGATTTGGAGTGTCCTTCTCCTAGAAGAGGGATCCAGTGTTGTAGTGTCTGGCCAGTCTAAGGACCCAATAACTCTGTAGTGTTAGTATCTCAATAGCTGGCTGGTGGTGTGACCAACCTAATAATTGAATTGAAATTAAAGCTAATGCTAATTAAAGATACTATGGGAATGATTGAATTGAAGTTGATATTAGATTAATGAATAATATACGTTGTCAGTTTTCGAGAGCCCTTGTTGAAGACCACTATTCAATGGAAGTTACCACTCTGAAGATCTTTTTAAATCAGTGTTTTCTTCTATATTTGCCCGTTTATATATATATATGTGTGTATATATATATATATATATATATATATATATATATATATATATATATATATATATATATATATATATATATATATATATATATAATTATGTATATATATATATATATATATATATATATATATATCTATATATATATATATATATATATATATATATATATATTTATGTATATATATATATATATATATATATATATATATATATATATATATATATATATATATATTTATATACATATATATATACATAATTATATATATGCATATATATACATATATATATATATATATATATATATATATATATATATATATGTATATATATATATATATATATATATATATATATATATATATATATATATATGTATATGCATATATATATATATATATATATATATATATATACATATATTTATATATATAAATATATAAGTACATATATATATATATATATGTATATATATATATATGTATATATATATACATATATATATATATATATATATATATATATATATATATATATATATATATATATATATATATATATATAAATCTCTCATGAAAGTAGACAGTTTATGGTAAAATAGCATAAGTCCAGATTCTATGTTATCTCAACATCCATCTCATTTCATTAAAATGTGCTCAAAGTTTGGTATAGTTTTCCTTCTGCATCATTTTTTCTTTCCTTAATCTTTATTGCCTCTCACTAGTCTATTATTTTATTAGTAGATATATTTTGTTTATTTAATGGGGACATAAAAGAAGCATAATTTGTCAAAACATCAATAGCCATAATGGGGTAAATTATGGGTTAGGAAGACATAATTTACATGAATAATAAAGCCATAAGAAATATCCTCATATACAAAAAAGTAATTGATAAAAAATGCATGATATCGCACAAAAATGTAATCATATGCATAGAATGATATGTAGATAGAAATTTTGTTTGTATCAATAACCATGCATGATCTCAAATCTTTATATTGGGTTCTCGCTCCTTAGGTTAATTTGTCTTTTAATAAAAAACTTGAGCGTTTGCAAAAAAGTCGAGATTGTATTCGTTTTGCATAATTTAGGATTTTTTTCTATTTACCGTATTCTCTTTTATCTTGGGCTTTCTGTACTTTCTGCATTACGTAAAAACAGATTTCTAAGAATGGACTATACCTGCAACAATTTTGCAAAATATTTGAATGAAAATATAAAAACTCATAAAAAACTTTTGCTTGGACACATAATTATCTTTTTGACTTAGTGTTAATCTCGTTATCATGCAAATTAAACAATTTGGTTCGGTCAGTGATAGGATTGGAAATTAGTTTTATATACAGGTGGTCGTCTTCTCATTGAAGCTTCATTTTCGTCATTGATTATATAAGTACATCTCTGAAAGTCTGTCGTTCATTAACTTAGGATTACTTTGTGAATGTCTAACAGTTAGGAGGTAGTCAAAAACAAAATCTGAACAAGAGGATGAGGTCTTCCAAACATCTGACAATACAGAGGGAAAAATACCAATCAGCTCTCTCTCTCTCTCTCTCTCTCTCTCTCTCTCTCTCTCTCTCTCTCTCTCTCTCTCTCTCTCTCTCTCTCAGTAGTATCAGTGGCCCCCGATATTATCAAAAACAGATCCTAAAATCCTATACATTTTTTCCTCAAAAGGTTTCTGAAAGAATAAAAATTAATACGTCTATGAAAGAACTATAATATTCCATCCCTAAATTACGACAAAGAACGATTTGGATGCATCATTTAAATACCCCTCCAACTTTCAGTGTCCGTAAGTACTTTGGAAGAACGATTTCTGATACATTTTGTTTCCAAACCCCATTCATCTTACACAAATGTTCATAATATCTGACATTATCAATGCTGATATATTTTTTGCTTCCTTTATACACTCAAGCTTTGTTTCAACTAGTTAGATGTTTTTAGTGATAGTATGTAAGTTAATAATCGCTGACAGCACAGAATGAATAATTGCTAACCAAATTTCTCTCTCTCTCTCTCTCTCTCTCTCTCTCTCTCTCTCTCTCTCTCTCTCTCTCTCTCTCTCTCTCTCTCTCTCTCACGCAAACACACGCAGTCTTGAAGTAAACGTAATTTGAAAAGCGAAGAGTCCCTATTTCCTAGAACACTTCCCCCTATACTAAGATCTTTCCTCTCTCAGCCTGGAGACCGGAAGAACTTGGTGTGAAAGGGCAAACCACTCATTTTATGCTTCGTTATGACGAGCTTCCTTCAGACCTGGGCCTTTAAAGATAATTTGAAAAGAACATCATAATGTTTTCAATAGGGGTTAAAAATGTATCTTCAATTGCTCACTTATTTTTAACGTTGAAGTTGATGGTTCAGACTATTTGGTAATGGAAAACCTATTTAGAGAATGGCTAAGAAAGCAGTAGATTAATTGTGTATAAATGTATGAATGATGATGAAATTTCTTTTATATTTCAATATCATTTAAGGATAATCTTTTTATTTTTATATCACTTGTCCTTTTTCAATTATAATTATTCTCAATATCTTTCATGTTTTACCTAATGACCAGCGCTGGTTATTACTTTTATTTCATGTTTTTTTAGGTGTTGAGAATGAATACATGTTTTCAAACTGACAAATAAACCTTCGATCCTTGCTATTTTACCAGAAATATGCTAAGGAAATGATTTCATGAACTGAGTAGATGAAATACAGTGACATCCTATAGCACAAGACTTCAAGTATGTAATTACTGCTCATTAGCTTTAACATAGCAATATTTTATCAGTTGGATATATAACTAATGATGATTTAAATACATTTAAAATTTCCAGCAGTGAAACGAGAAATGGAACGTCACACAATTCCTTGGTTATCCTTGACGATATAATGCCTGCTGGGTGCTGGGTATAGGTCATAATGGCTCTTGTCAGTCTTTGGATAAACTAGAATATGAAGAAGAGTCACATAGAAACTCTTTACTCTCTTAGGAAGCAAGCAACTGACGTAGTACCTCAAATGACACCTAGTACTCTATCCACTATTTACCTTAATTAATCGCTTACTCACACAATATTTAAGTAGGTGATCCATTTTCAAGTTGTGTTTATTATGATGGGATTGTTTCTGTGTAGGAAGGGAAATATATAAATAGAGGTGTCATGTTTTCATTATATGAAATAAGTGATGCTCTCTAACTGTGTCTCACAATCATCTTGTGTCTTATATCATCAACTATCAACAAGAATTCACATTAGCAAAATTACTACTAAACGTCTAGTAAATGAATGCAAAGGCGTGAAAGATTTTGGAAAGTCAATTCTCGATTAAATATCTGACAGAATCCATAGTTTGAATTTTATTCATTTAGTTCATGAAAGTATTCAAATATATTTTCCATAACTAAGAGGAATAATCTTCCCTATTGTAAATTTTCATTATACAAGTATGATAAAAAACATAAATAAATCCTTATTTTTTAGTTTCAAATGATGAGCAAATTTATTATATACAAATAACAAAATTGTTCTGTACAGATAATTTTCTATGAGATTTTATTAAAATACCATGAGCTAGCATCTCAAATATTAAAGAAAATGTTTTTTTTAACAAATTAAAACCAATAAAATCGAGAGAAAATTATAGTAATTCCAAGGTCTAAAGATGGTTCATTGTCTCAGGATGTTATTTATATAGTTAAAAAGATCTCGTTGCTTGCTATTGGTCCACGGTGCCTATAATTTGTATTACAAAAAAAAAAAAAAAAGTCACACACATTGGTGATATGTAAAACTGCGTTTAAATATAAGGTTCATAATAAACCTTAGCCCACAAGATTTGACTTGAAAGATATGTACATCAAAGAGGAATCTTATAACTAAAACGGGAAACTTTGTCAAAAGAGAACGGTCATGCATAGTCTGTAGGAAGGTGTAAAAGACTTCGTGACCTCTATATAGAAAAAAAATCATACATTTTATCTTTGATTAAAATCGTACTGTACCATCAAAATAGTCTGTGTGGAGAGAGAGAGAGAGAGAGAGAGAGAGAGAGAGAGAGAGAGAGAGAGAGAGAGAGAGAGAGAGAGAGAGAGAGAGAGAGTTTGTTGTTCTTGTATTGCATTATGGCCAGATAATTATAGATAACGAACGACTTTAATTGGATATTATCACCTAGAGTATTTTGTTTCGGATCAGGACTTTCATACCCTCTAGCAATTTACTTTTTCATTTATTTTATTTTTAATCTTCTTTATTAGAATTCTTGGACAAATTGTCTTTCTAAATGGTTTTTCCTTAGGCAATTAACCTATCGTGAATTAATTGTCTTTCTTTTCTCAAAATATTAGGAAAGTTTTCAATTTTCAAAATATTTATCGTTGTAACCCTCCAGTAACTATTTGCTAAGAGAATCACACATCTTTGGAGTCGTAGAAGAACTGTATACCTCGTATATCAATCTTAAGATAAAATTCAAAGATATCTGAATAATCAGAAAAATCCGCAAATGGAGTTTGTTGTAAAATCACGTAATTTTGATGTACCATATTTAACTTGTTAGTGATAGATTGATGGTTTTTATTTTTGTTTTGTCATCAAAGTTTTGTTTAAGCAGAGTAGTCTAATAATTGTAAGAATATGATACACATAACAAAGTGTAATTTGAATAATATGCATCTCGTGCTTCCACTCGCCCGCATTCAGCACCAATTTATAGCACCTTACGATGTTATCAGTACCACAACTTCGAAGAAAAATATTAAAAATTTTGTGTAAATAGCCACTTGGGGCTTCCAATATAGGGACAACGGCTTCCAGTAGCTCCTATAGTTGTTGCTCATCAAAAATTGTATGACGTTGATAGAAAACATATTTTTCATTATTAAAACTCAATAAAATTTAGACTTATTAATCTAGGTCTAGCTACATAGTCTTATTTTCCGCCAAGTTAGTGACTGTTCAGTGACAGGACATACATAATGCTCACTGCAGACTCAGAGAATACTGTTATCGAAATATCAAAATATGGAGAAAAAGTGGAAATTGTATTAACACAAAGTGCGTTGACTCTACGTAAAAGGAAGATGAAAGCATAGTCTGGAAAAGGACATTGCGTGTGAAAGATAACGGGGCAGGGGGATTGGTGAGAAAGGAACCCTAACCTCCTCGTTGGGTGGAAGCGGGTGGGTGTGGGGGGGGGGAAATAAGTTATTTCCTATCTGCGTGAGAAATGTGTGGTAAGCGGGAGATCTGGGTGTTGGAGGTTGACATCAGTACTTTAGATCGGCGTGAAATCGGTACATCAGATAACGGCTCTTACTTCAATTTCCATTATGGCCCATAAACTTTCCCATTTGTAATCAGTCCTATTTTAGAAAGTAGTAAGTGTCAATCAAGGAATTGTGAAAAATAATATCCTGTAAAACATTCGTGGGAATGAGGAAAGAAACAGTTATAATTAAGATAATTTAGTATTATGAAAAAGGGATAAATAAAATAATGGCTAGAAGCATTATAAAAAGAGGGAACAATATTTAAAAAATAACCACACATGGTTATATACTGTACATATTCAATTATCAGATTTTTCAAGTGATTTATGCAAATTTTCTCCCATGCGATTAACTCTACCACGATCGCATTTTGAGAGGAATATCTTTAATTCAAATACTTATTCTATTTGCCGCTAGGAATTGTACATTCCACCCATAAGTCTCGTAAGAACTTCGTAACTCCTTAGGAAGTTCTTGGGCTGTTTTCAAATGTAATGATAACAAATTCACTTCCTTTTCAGGCTGCTAATTATAGATTTTCTCGTTGTATAGCAATGAGTTGCAACTTACTCTTGCATAGTTGAATGGAGTAGAACAGAAGAGCACTCACCAATAGTAGTTCGAAAATTATTAAAAGTAATCATTCATATTTTTTTTCGTAAAATTCCATATGTATTTCTTGTATATACTTTGTTATAGAAGCATACAGGGTCTAAGATTTTATATTAAAAAAGAAGTATTAATAGCTACAAAAATTTGGGTATTTGAAGTTATATTAATTTCATTTGTTTTGAATTACCCGGTAATCCAATGATGACTTACTTCATATGATTTTTTTTTTACTATAGCTATTTTTTATCGTTATAGTGTTTCTAAAATATGAATTACAGAGAAAAATCCCTTTGTCTAGCACTATGCAAATCTACTGTTCCATGGAACCTGTTCTCCTTGAGTGGAACTTTTTTTAAACTTCAAAATAATGAATCATTAACAAGAGTAGGTTTTTTTCGGCACATTTCTCAAGTGTAACTTTGAACGATAGCTTATTTTGTAAATGTTCTGCTTCACCGATCAAAGAGACAGGAAACATCAGGTCATTTGTCATAGAAAGAAATGGCCAGAGTTTAACAGGATTCTGTGGCTCTCTTGTTCTTCATCTCAGGATGAAGCAGAAATATATTAGAAACACACACGCACACACACAAACACATATATATATATATGTATATATATATATATTATATATATATATATATATATATATATATATATATATATATATATATATACATATATATATATGTATATATATATATATATATATATATATATATATATATATATATATATATATATATATATATATATATATATATATATATTGCCACTCCCATTTCTATGTTTAAGATTTATTCATACAAAAGAGAAAAAATCTAAACATGTATGTTGGTTAAAGTGTTTATCATTGAAAATTTTTCTCAAACTACTTCAACATAATTGTCCCAGGGAGAGTTGCTACAAAACAAAAGAAAAGGAGTTCTATGATTTTTTAGATAAACTGCGATTTATTTGGTGTGACGTCATCTCACGAAATTGTTCATCAAAATTTTAAACACTTATGGGAATACCAGACCAGTTACTG